>NC_043754.1:25080430-25181641 GCF_902148845.1 Salarias fasciatus
CTGTGATGATCTACCGGTACCTGTGATGATCCATCAGGATCTACAGCGATCTACTGGGATCCAAAAGGATCTGCCACAATCCATGAGAATCCATGAGGATCTACCAGGATCTACTTTTTCATCCTACAGTCTTCTGCACTGAACCGTTTCCTCCTAGTCATGCGTCAGGATTTAAACACTAATTTCTGCAGAATTGGGTTTAAGAAGTGTTTGGATCCAAGCCGCCAGTCGAGCAGCGATGTTGCTTCAAATCCTTAAACCGAGTGTTTGAAGGTGAACCGACCCTGAGGAGGGATGAAGGGGAGCGAGAGAGGCGCCATTTTTTTGTCCAACAGGTGTTAGTTGCTTATGTTTGACGCCTGATATGACAAGTTGAGAATATTATTTGAGGCTATTATATTTCTCTAAAAGCTGATTTTCTCCCTAACACTAAGGTAAACATGGCTCTGAGGCCGGAGAGGCTTCAAACAGACACACAGTGTTTTCAGACTGCAGGGATCCGGGGTAGAGGGGGGATGTGGGGGGATGTGGGGGATGTGGGGGGGGGGGGGGGGTACCTGGCTGCCCACGATGTTCCAGGAGATGCTGGGCAGGGGATGGCCCAGAGCCTCGCAGCTCAGGTTGACCATCCTGCCGGTGGCCTCCTCCAGCTGCACCTCGTCCTCGGGGCCCACCAGCTGCGGCCCCCCCTGGACGATGATGTGGACGGCGCCGCTGGTGCGCAGGGCGGGCAGCGACGGCACGCTCACCTCGCACTCGTACTCGCCGCTGGTGTCGTAGGAGGCGTCGTGCAGGTGCAGCGTGTTGCCCTGACCCACCTGCTCGCCGTCCTGCACAGAAACACACCCTCAGCGCCCGGAGCCCCTGACCCCTGACCTCTGACCTCCTCCACTGAGCCCCGGACGGGACGCACCTTCAGCCACACCGTGGACGTCTTCAGGGAGGACAGGGCGTTGCAGGTGGCGGTCAGATCCTCTCCTTTCTGCATGACCTCGGAGTCTCGGGGCACCACCACGGCCGGGTCCAGGTCTGAACAGGGACCCAGAGCGCTAACGGTTAGCATGCGGCGAGCCGGCCGACGGAGCCCTGTCTGCCGCCGGGCGGAGGTTCCTCACAGTGCACGGTCAGCTGCACTTCTCCCTTCACGTCCGGCTGTCCGTCCGAGTCCAGCGGGCGGCACTGGTAGATGCCGCTGTCTTTCCGGGACACCGCCGGCAGGATCAGGACGTCGCCGCGGCTCTCCAGGGTCACGCTGGGCTCCTGGAAGCACCACAGCGCCGCCACACCGTCAGCGCTCAGACAAGCGAGGGCGCCGAGCGGGCGTCAGGACGACACAGAGCAGAGACACGAGCTGCGCCGCCTCGCAGTCCGCGGGGTCAAGGGTCAAGAGACGACGGAGAAAACCTCAAAATTCAACGCTTAGCAGGTCGTTTATGACGGGAAACATTTAACAAACTAAATATGTGTGTTCTGTCCGAGTCCGTGTGTGAGCAGCCATCAGCTGACTTCCTGGACTGTCGTGACACACACAGTGTGTGTGTGAGGCCCGTCAGTGTGGCCCCCGGTCCCAGACCCGGGCCTGGACCTGCAGGGTCAGAGCTGACAGGGTCCTCGGAGACGCCGCACACTCATGTCTGCATATGAAAAACATTCCCGGCCTGTCTCCCACGTCCCCCCCCCCCCCCGCCTGTCGACCCCCCCCCTCCCCACCCGCCGGGCCAACAGAAAGCCTCTGATTCTTACTTGTTCTCTGGTGAAGATGAAGGGCGGCGGGGGGCTGCCGTCGCCCTGGCAACGCAGCTCCACCATGTCCCCCTCTTTGACCAGACCCTGGGGGGACTCCTTCCACAACTCCACCATGGTGGTGGGGTCTACACACACACACACACACACACACACACACACACACACACACACACACACACACACACACACACACACACACACACACACACACACACACACACACACACACACACACACACACACACACACACAGCGAGCTGTTAAAGTCACTTCAGGCTGACAGCTCAGACTGAGTCTCCCTGTTTGGAAAACACAACGAACCACATTTCATGTGTGAGAAACTCTCATGATTGTTCTCAACTGAGAACTGTGTCAGTGTTTCAGACAATTAAAAAAAAAAAAAAGTCCCTTCTGTCGTTTAAGAAGCTGGAACTCTCTGGAACTCCGTTTCAGTCAAAGAGTTTTAACAGCAGCTCATCAAAATCCAGAAACAACATTCAAACACTGTAACCTGCAACTTCAGGCTCTTTCTGGTCAAACCTGGAATTCTGGCCCAGAAAATATACATAACTTTGTTTGGAAATTATCCAACAGAACTGACTGAACGCAGTAGCATACAGTATAACTCCTCTTTAACTGAATCCAGCCTGTACCGACTCCAGATCATATCACGTATTGACTCTCTAAACATAATCTGTGTTCCTCCTCAAGCTCCACGCTGATCATTTTTCCATGGAAAGGAAAAAACTAAACAAAAAAAAAAACAAACATTAAAAACCCTTAAATGGTAATCTTAAGCTTTCAACGAAAAAAATTCTAGAATTTCCCCCTGGGATTAATAAAGTATTTTCTATTGTATCTATTCTGTTATTTAAAAATAGATAATTAAAGAAGAACATTTTGAAAAGAATGAACAGAATAATGAATTTGGTTTCTGGTAAATATCAAACAATAACAGTAAAAATCCTGAATTTGTGTAAAATCTCCTCCAGAGACTAAACCGGACTTGACCTCCGGTTCGAGGTCAGAAAGTGAGCCGAAGTGGACAGAAAGTTCGGCGCTGAGCCTCCCACCGGCTTTTCTCACATCTGAAGAGCTTTTCGGTGGATGCGCTGCGCTTGGGTGGGCGTCTCATGAATATTCCACTGACGGCCGCTAAGTTTGACCACATGAGCATCTGTTCCAGCCCACTGGAAAATAAACCAACACGCCGGCTCACAACACGGCGCCGCGCTGCTCGGATGGGAGGAAAAATGGATGTAATGAGCCTGAAAGGTCGAGTTCAACTCATAATGAAAGCAAACAGGATGCAAATGGACGATTTGCCTGAAAAATATTGAACTGCTGTTGAAAATCTTCCCGGCGTGTGAGAATCCTGCTAAGAACGCTGAAAACAATGAGTCGTTACAGCCACTGTCACCTCCGAAGCCACCAGGTCTGTGAGAGAAAAGACTCCAAAACAAAAAGGAAAGTCATTTTAGAAACAAAATGTTTTCCTAATTTTCCCCCGTCGAGCTTCCCCGACTTCACTGCTGATAAGAAACAACACAATTAAACATTTCCAGGACGACGAGTTTGGAATAACAATGTTCAGAAAGGAAGCGATGGCGTCTGAAACACTCGTCACTCCTGTCACGGCTTCCTGGCAGACTCACAGTGAACGGTGACGTTGACGCTGTGGGACTCGATGGTCCTGATGGCTCGGGGCACGAAGAAGCTGACCTCGCAGGAGAAATGGGCGTCTTTGTCTTCTTTGGCCACCCTGTACTCCAGAGTGCTCTGGACGGAGAAGAACCCGCTGGACTCTCGGGTGACCAGGATCAACACGTTCACCTCTGGAGAGACAGGACGGACGCTTGAGCTGCTCTGACGGCTTCCGCTTCTCAGTAAAACCTTCGCGGAACCAAGTCTGCAACCAGCGGCTCTACAGCGGCTCTGCAGCCTGTCTACAGCGGCGCCACCAAGCTGTCACAAAGTAATATGGTTAAATTTGTTTTCATTCACACACCAGAGTCATTTTCAAAAGGACTCTGATTTCTTACCTAAAAAGGAGCTTTAAAGAAAATGCACATCACCTGCTGAAAACAAAAAACCCTGACATGACTGTGATTTCTTAAAGAAAAAAGAAACACTTAAATATGGGAAAAAAACAGTCAGAACTGCTTAAAAATGTAAGGAAATATTTCTCATATTAAACTGTAACTGAAACTTCCTAAACACAACATTTAGTTTTGTAAAGTCTAGATGAACTTCAGAAGCTGTGTTCGCTTTATTTTGAAGGATAATGTGTTTTGCGGCTCCAGTGGAATTCTATCTGGTTATGTAAAGGCTCGAGAACGGTCCTAAATGTTTGCAGGTCGCTGGCTGAGAACTTGAGCAGATCTTTTCTTCACTGTTATTTCATCAGGTGTGTGTCTGCAGCGGCTTTTGTCTTCTTGATTTTGGTCCCTCTGATATTATATTATTATTATTATATTATCATTATATAATTATATCTAACATATATCTGTTAATACTGTACATATGTCTGTATATATCTGTCCTGAGTGCTTATTTCACTGATATCTGTTATTATACTGTACATATTGTTTTTACTTTCTCTTGTATGGTTGGCTTTGTATTTTTCTATTTTTCTTTCCACGTTCTTTCTGCTGCTGCAACCCCATGTGGGACAAACAAAGGACTGTCAGACAATGTCTGTCCTGCTGCCACCAGGTTGAAATAATGAATCAATGTCTCAATCTAATGCAGCAGCACTGTGTCTGATCGGACACACACACACACACACACACACACACACACACACACACACACACACACACACACACACACACTCACGTCCCGGCGCCGACGCCAGCGGCTGGCTGTTCCTGTACCAGGTGATGTTGGGCTTGGGGAAGCCGTTTCGAGCCTCACACGAGGCGACCTGGACGGAGTCACACGGACAAATCTGTATTAATCTGGATACTTACCCGGGTAATCCAGATTAATGTGATTTGTTGATCCGAGCGTCTCGGGTTAAGTGGATCTACCTTTGACGGCATCTCATTGGTCACCGATATCCCTGAGGCGACGCCCTCGATCACCGGCGCCTGCGGAGCGGCTGGAAGGGAGCAGAGCGAGCCTTTGAGCGGCGTGCGTGGGACGCCGTCTCTTCGGCGCGTCTCTCGGCGTCCTTACCGAACACCCGGAGGTGGGTCCTGCCCTCGGAGTTCCCGGCGGACAGCCCGTTGACCTGGCAGAAGAACTCCCTCTCGTCGGACAGCCGGACGTCCCGGACCAGCAGCCGGGTGCCGCGCTGGTCGGACGTCACCTCGATGCGGCCGCTGTAGTCCGTGGCTCCGTCCACCATCTGCTGACCGCCGTCGCCGTAGAAGATCCGCGTCCGGGAGGCGTTCTGCTCACCTCTCTGCAGGCGGGAAGGGGGGGGGGGTTTCAATAAATGCAGCTTGACCACATTCACCCGTCTGCCGTGGTTATCCTGACACAGGAGGTCCTGGAGCCTCACACTGCTGAGTTGGGGAATCAGAATTGACGGCGCGCCTTGCACGCCATCAGCGCCGGACCGGTGCAGCAGTACTCACCACAAACCACTGGATTATGACGAAGCTGGGCTTGCTGTCGGTGTCGGTGAAGCTGTACTGGCAGGGGATCTCCGCCGAGTCGCCCAGGTACACCTCCACACTCTCATGCATGTTCAGCTCCACCTTGGCCCGCACTGGAAAACACACACACACACACACACACACACACACACAGATGAGCTGCAGGTGCAGACGTAGAGTGTCTGCACGCGGTCCCTGCTCCAGCTCCTAACCCTACTCTCACGGCTCTTGGCGAGCCGGCTGCCCCGGCGCCCGGCGCCCGGCCGCCGTGTGAGCAGAACAGAAGAAAGGGCTTCTTGTCCACATGGCGGCGTTTCCAACCCCCCCCCCCCCCCCCCCCCCCCACCCCCGCCCCCGCCCGGCCGACTGTAGCCACAGAACCACGTCTTGGCCGGAGAGCCGGTTCCCTCGGCACCGTCGAGGGAATGCGAGCGCGGGAAGGCCAGCCAGAGTGACACGGAGCTGCTGAGTCTTACAGCCAGGAGGGGTTTTTTTCAGCCATGTTGAATTTGGCTGCAGCTTCTATAGAGGCCCGCTCACTCCGCCACAAAGGGAAACAAGGATGGCACAAGAAAAGGCCCATTTTTCTCTCTTGAATGTGGCTTGGAGGTGTTGTGTGAAGGACACCCTCCTCCTCACTGGGATGCTCAATAAGATTCATTAGTCCAGCCTTGTTCGAGTTTGAAATGAGCCAGGCTGCCGGGCGGCTGGAGACTCTGTTGGTACCAATACACTTTGTT
Organism: Salarias fasciatus; assembly: GCF_902148845.1. NCBI lineage: Eukaryota > Metazoa > Chordata > Actinopteri > Blenniiformes > Blenniidae > Salarias > Salarias fasciatus. The sequence goes on from NC_043754.1 coordinate 25,086,522, forward strand.
TTTGATCAAGAATGAACACGAAACACTTCAGTAGAAAACTGACCTGTCCTGATAACCTTTCACCTTTAATGTTCAAATTAAGAAGGCTAAATCTGCTTTTTTTCTGCTGGACTTATGTTTGAATTAACTCTAAATCTAGGCTCTAATGCAAAAAAATGTTGATATAATTATTGACTACAAGTTAATTCAGTCAGATTTATGCCTCAGTTCATAATTTCCACACCAGCATTGCAAGCGACAGACCACGGTGCATTTCTGTTTGGTTCTGACCTTTACTTGACCCAGAGAGAATTCCTGACCGAGCAAAAAGCAGGAGATGAAGGAGCGGGCCTGTTCTGCAGGGACAACTTGTTCTGATCGGCAGACCTCAGTGACCTTGGAGTCAGCGCCGGGCGGTGATAAGCTGGAGAACAGATTTCTCCACAGCAAATCAAATCTGATGATTATTAATACAAAAACAAGGAGAGGAGAACAGAAGGAAGAGTACAGGATCAAAGTGTCCTTTACGGTTTCCTGGATTAACGCCGCCAGACACCGAGGCCTCGTCCACATGACACTGTTTCCTGTCTGTTTCCAGACAGTTGTCATGTGAGTGCTGCTGGTTTCTCACTGCTGGTTGTCAATTAAGTAAAACCGTCAGCCGGAGCGACTCCTCCGTGCCCTCATATGCAATTTTTAGCGTTGGTTGAAGCAGACCAAGCATGAAAGGAGCTCTGAGGGTCCAGTTGCCACCCTGCCGCCCCCTTTCAGCACGCTGCTTTCCCCATTTCACAACTCATTTTCCCCTCCCTCCTCCTCCTCCTCCTCCTCCTCCGGCCGGGACTCTGCTCAGCCGACCATCCCTCCGAGACAACGGGCCTGCGATTGTTCCCCCACCTGGGTGGAGCAGCCCCCCCCCGCCGGCCTCACGCCACACCGCAGTCCGCCAGGAGGACGCTTTTCCATCACAAACAGAGGTTAGAGGCAGTTCACCGTGTTCTCAAGTCCTTGTTTACCGTGACAGAGGCGGTGCGCCGCGGCTTTCAGACCGCAGCCAGATTACGGCTTCTGGAGAGCAGAGACACAAGTCGGTGTAAAAAATGTTGTGTCTCTTCGGGGTCGTGCTGCTAACTTCTCAGGCTAATCGGATTAGCGGTGGGGGGTTGCTGCGGATTTGGCTCCCGGAGCCAACCTGGGGCCGCTCTTATCTGCTCCTGTTGTGACTTTATGTGGAACGGACTGCAGCACACACACACACACACACACACACACACACACACACACGATCCACGATCTGTGGACCCTGTCCGACGGCGTGGGGCTGTCTGCTGTCTGTATGTGGATGATACAGAGCTAATGCATTCACACACACACACACACACACACACACACACAGAGCAGTCCAGAATATTTGGACGTGTTGACAGGTTCGGCCTGCGACTGTCAGGACGGGGGAACAAAAGAAAGGCGGCGCCGAGTCAAAACACATGACTGTTAAATGTCAGATTAACTTCAGGGAAGGTCCGTTTGTTCCCGAGGGACTGCTTCAACTCCACCAAATTAAATAAATGAAATACAGTGTTTTATTTGGTTGAGCGCTCCCTCATTTGGAAACGACGCCCCATTTCCAAAATTTGCCTAAATTTCAGTTCAATTTTTGCCATGAATCAGTTTATCAGAGAAGACTGGAGATCACTTCTGTGCTGCTCATCTCTTCTTCTTTGTTTCCTTCTCCTTTGTGGTTCAGAGACAGTTTCAAAGCTGCCATCCTGCCAGTCATCACAGCAGGGAAGGGTATCTTTTGAAATATTCAAGCCCTTGTGCCAAAATAACCTGTTTCAGAGCCAAATCCCAGCCAATCCCAGCTGGAAGCTTGGAGTCCACCATTATGTGTCGCTCACAAAATTGCTGGTGGGATTTTCTTTAACTATTTTAGTTTTAGAAAAGCACCACTGCAACGAACAGGTGAACACGTCTCACTCATTCACAGCACAGTGTGCAAACAAAGCAACTGGCAAATCAATCATGTAACCAACCAACGAACCACAAAACCAACCAAACAATTAACAAATCAACAAACAAACCAATTACTCAACCAATCAAACAACAAATATATTACTTAACTGACCAACAGGCAACAAACCAACCAAAAACATAATTAAAACAATAAACAAACAATCCAAACAACGAATCAATTACTTTAATGAACCACAAACAGTCAACCAACCAACCAACCAATTACTTAATCAGCTGCCAACAATCAACAAACCAACCACCAGTCAATCACTCCACCAACCAACCAAACAAAAAAACACAATCCTCACATTGTTCTTTGTAATCTCTGATTAGAAATGTTCTATCTGGACTGCTGGTTTGAAATGAAGCCATTGATTTCCATGGTCTTCTCTTCTATACCTTCAAAAACCAGCAAGTACCCAGCTGTTCACCACTGAACATCTTGAAATGGCACGAATTCACACCAAACAGGAAACGGCTGCTTGAACTGATCCGTGGTGGAAAAGATGAAGTTCCTCAGACATGAGAGGACGGGCCGCTTCAGAGCCGATAGAGGTGTGATAGTTTATCCTGTGAAACATACAAGTTTCTGCAACTAAAGTGAACATGTTGGAGGGAAGGGGACGACAAGAAGAGAATAAAGAGGAGACAAATACAGTTTTGAGTTGAAAAAATAAACAATACAAAGCAGACAATAGCGCTCATAATGAGGGGCAGAGCAGCACAGCCTCGGTACTCTCACTGATTACGCGCCTGACACGCAGACAATGGCCTGAAATGCTAACTAGAGTAGCCGTCATGACCGGCCTCCCTGTTCCATTAAGGCTGTGGCTTAGGCCTCCGACAGACCAGGACTTCTGCCACCGATAAGAATCCAAATCACCTCTGACACGACTACCCGGCCTCATTTGCTCACGTTAATCCCTCACGAGGCTCCCGAGCCGTGAAATGAGGCTGAATGCTCCTGAAAACAGAAAGGAGTCCAGTAATAAATGTTCCGCTAAGCCTCATATTAAACTGGACACAGCAGGCTGATTTCCTGAGGACACGGAGAGAAAATAGAAAGATTTCCATTTGATGTGGGGAGGCGCTCCGAGGGCCAGTATCACACACCCCGCTCAGGAAACGGAACCATGCAGATTTTCAGAGAGGAAGAAGCTTCTGACTGCAGAAACCTGGAAGGAGACGAGCGACGGAAGACTTTCCTGGGACCTGAATGAAAGTTGTGAGCCGCCGCTGGAGGGTCCCGGGGAGCGGCAGGTGTTAAAAGCCGGCATGTAAGTGTGGATGACAGCGAGGAGGATTCTCAATGCGGGGCAATGATGTGGTGTTGAACACCTGGGGGACACTGTGCACCGCCTGACTTCAAAGACTACACACAAACACACACACACACACACACACACACACACAGAGAGGCAGGCAGGCCTACAGTACCGGCCGATGCAGCTGTGGCTTTCAGGAGCACAATCTGGCACAAATCTCCCAGCAGCCCGTTCCCAGGGCGACAGCAAAGTGTCCCACTTCTATTCCTTCTCACAGAGCGATAAGGAAGTGCTGCAAATCTCCTCAAAGCCACCGCTTTGTACCTCTCTGTCCCCCCGACGCCCCCGTTTGGGGCAGCAGAGCAGATCACAGCCTGGGGTCACGACCTTAGAGGGTCCTCTCGGCCGGCGCTCAGGTGGATTCTCTCTTTTCACTTGAAAAGTCGTGCAAACCAATGTTTCCAAAGGACCTGATTCTGTCCAGAAGGCGACGGTTGTTCTGTTTTCCATCTTCAGAGGGAAAGGCTTCCGAGGTTTTTTTAATTTTAGAACCGCTGTGTGAGATTGCAAACGCATGATTTATTCAGAGGTTGGGTGTGCGCTGTGCGATGGAGCTGCCTCTGCACTCGTCTTCCTCCCCCGACTGCCCGGATCGCAGGCCGCTCTCAGGCCCCGGGGCGTCTGAACTTCACTTTCAAGTGGTCAAACGCTGTCTGATCACACAGCCCACTGTCTGATCACACAGCCCACTGTCTGATCACACAGCCCACTGTCTGATCACACAGCCCACTGTCTGATCACACAGCCCACTGTCTGATCACACAGCCCACTGTCTGATCACACAGCACACTGTCTGATCACACAGCCCACTGTCTGATCACACAGCCCACTGCTTCACTGCTTTAATACAACGTGGAAACGGCCTCCTGGTTGTGAACCAGCGCTGACGTTCTGGCTCTGAACTGAAGCCCTCTGACTGGATTTATCTTCCACATGGTCTAATTTACCTGATCGCTTCTATTGAGACAAGAATGAAGGAGTACGTTTGGAAATAACCCAATAATTCTTCCCTCCAGTGATTTCAGAGCCCAAAGAGGCCAAAGCACTGGAAAAACACGCAAACTCAAAGAACGGATGGGGAATCAAACCAGAGGATAAAACAGAGCGAAGCACTGCAGCTCGCTCCACTACACCACCTCATCAAGTGAAAACGCAAGACTTTCATTGTGTTTTTGGGTCTGTTTCCATGACAACGGCGCTCAGAGCCACTGAAAACGCAGCTGTTTGAAAACACGGAAACCTGGAAACAAGGGAAACGCAACTTTTCCTGCAATGCTGCTCCTGCGCACACACACACACACACACACACACACACACACACACACACACACACACACACACACACACACCTCAGCCATTCTGAACAGTTGTTCTCTTCGAGCCACTGGCGCTCCAACAGGCCAACTCCGTAATTTTCAGCACTGCCGCCATTTAAACGCAAAACTTCTCTGTCAGGAAAACAGGAGCGCGGTGTAAGGTCGTTACACAGCTGCGACATTAGACATGGATCACGTCCTCAATACTCTGCATGAAAAAGATAAAAAAGAGTAAAGAACCAGTCTGTCGTCTCACCAGATGTTTGCACTGATTGAATTTCCAGCAGGTTTTCTATTGGTTGCTGAACCGCTGAAGTGTGTCGGCCATTTTGAACTGCTTCAATCGTCACGAGTAAGTAAATATTCGCACGTCTGGCTTCGACAGGTGAGTCGAGTGAGTCATCCGCACCGCTCCGGCGCCTGAATGCCATCACCACGCTGGGTAAATGTCATTCGCTAATCAGGTGATGTTGATTGTTGACAGCTGGCGGCGTGCAGACGGAACCACGCCGCCGAGGCGGGGATGCTTCCCAAACTATTCCTGATGGTTTGGCCGCCGTTCTCCTCCTCCAGTCTCAAACAAAGACGTCTCCAACTCGGGCTTTTACAGAAGAACTTATCGTTCCCGCTGGTTAGCAACTTCTGCAGCAGCAGCATTAATGTTTCATCACGCCCCCCAGTGGGCGGGACGTCATTAAAGGAGCAACACAAATGTTTTATTTATGCTTGTATCTGATGTTCAGCAGCCACTGCGGCTTGTTCCTCGGCATCCACTCCCCATCAATGCCCCCCCGCCGGGCTGCCGGGCTCCGGCACGCAGGCTGCTCCGCTGACAGGATGGATAATTAAAGGTCAATAGGCTAAACGCTGTATGTACATCATGGGGGGGTTCATGGAGCAGCGGGGGGGGGGGGGGGGGGGGGGGGGGGGGGGGGGGGCTCCTCCACCAATCAGCACAACACAAACTGATCTGGAAAACAAGCAGAGACCAAGAGTTTCCTGGAAAGTCACAAAGCAGCAGGTGTTTGGTTATAAATTACTAGAAGTTCAACCCCACAGACGCCGGAGAGAGAGACCGACGCCACGGCCGCCACGGCCGCCCCGGCCGCAACCTGGCAACCGACAACACATCGGTCTGCGTCACTGCTCCATTTCCCAGACAGGAATTTAGAAATGATCGGTTCAACAGGTAAGAGGACGGTCGATCAAGAAAACACACAAACCACATCAGTGAGGGAAAACAGGTCGTGAGAACAAACACACACACACACACACACACACACACACACACACACACACACCTCTTCACCAACACACACACACACACACACAGACACACACACCTCTTCACCAACCCCAGCCTCGTCCGATAAGGTGTGGATATGTCGAAGCTCTCAGCCACTGACCGATGACCGGCGCAGGTCGAGCCTCCAGAGCGCTCCGGACCACACCGCCACTCCGCTCCAGCCTGTTTTCTCTCCATTTCAAACATAAACATCGATTCAAGGACACTTGATCTCATTTCCTTTCCCTTAAACAGACTCGTGGATTTTGGATAAAACAGTGACCTCAAGAATCTTTCTGCATTTAACGTGATGTTGGGTGAAAAAAAAAAAAAAACATGTTGGGGAAGAGCGACTCTGTAAACGACAGTGATTCGTTCTTGGTCTCATATTAAAGTGTGTGAAAGACGAGACCTTCAGGGAAGACGGGTCTGACTGCGGTTCAACTCCAGGCACAGGAGAGCTCTTCTCCAATCAAACTTCTGACGACGCCCGCCGCACCTTCAACAAAGGCCCTCTTATCCCGGCCGCCGCGGCCGCCGGCACGCCGCTGGACATCCCAGAGTTCCCAGCGAGGTGCCGGCCAGGCCAGCTCCTCCTGCACTCAGCTGCCTTCAGCTCCAGGAGCTGCTCGCTCTCCCAGTCGCCAAAAAGCCCCGTCAGGACGGCCCGGCAGACATAATCTGTTTCCTTTGGCTCAGACAGCGGCAGCCGCAGTGGACGGGGTTATTTGATACGGACAAGAAGAGCCAAACCGCCACGACGTGCTGGATTTATTTATAGAAGCAACAAGCAGCGGTCCAGAAGACGAAGACGCCTGGCAGGGCGAGCGTTCAAACTGCGGCTGCATCGCACCGCTTCGCTGTGGAAGCAGGAGCTGGTGGAGAAAGCCTCTGATCGAGGTCAGTGCTGCCGCCATAAGACGCCGCTGACCCAGTGACTCCGAGGACGCTGGGAAAGAAGGCTTCTCTTAATACATGCACTCCAAAATCACATCTCATATAAGCTCCTGCAGCTCAGGACGATCTCTCCGCAAGGCGAAAATCTGACTTGAAAGGCTGCAGCATTAAGAGGAAACTTCTTTTTTTCAACACTGCAGAGTGATTTTTCTTCCCTTTCTGCTTCCTGTAGCCACAGACTGGAAGTCTGTGGTCATTCTCAGCGTTGACTGATCACTGCCATTATTTCTACATTATCAGCAGGGTGTCGAACACATTGCAGTTCAGGAATCACAATGTCGACTAAAGCCATAAAATAACCTTTAAATGTGAGTTTTTCTTTGTTGCGGAGCAGAGTTTAGTGAAGGAAATGTCTAAACTTTCATTAAAAAAAAAAAAAAAACAATTCTGACGGAAAATGAGTCCAACTCAACATAAAGCAGAGTTTAATGATTCCTTCTGGTGCGTTCAGAAAACGTGGTCCAGCTGTTGCATTGTGGGACAGCTGTCTTCAGGTGAGGCGACGCCGCCGGTCAGAAACGGACCGACGGCATTAAAAACAGGTTAGAGAGGAAGGTTCTTCTGGGAGTCCGGTCAGAAGCAGATGGGCAGCTCTTATCTCCGGTCTGGAACTGAAATCTAGGAAAAGAGCTGAGGAGGTTTCAGCTGAATCCATAAATATTTACAGGAGTCTCCAGCACTACGAGCACGGACGCTTGGTTCTGTTCTGCATATCCAACCATGGAATCGTTTATGGAAACACGACGGGACGTTTCCCAGCCTCTCATTGTACGGCTCGGTTTTTACATGAAAATGTTGCACAATCAGCTTTTTTAGCGGTGATCACGAGCGACGCCTCCGTCTCAGGACAAACGCTCCCATTCTGCCTCGTATTTGTTTGAACTCTTTTTGTTTTGCACATCTGCGTCTGGTTTTCATGTCTATTAGCATCGAGCCGCAACAAAGGCCTGCCTGTGGATTGGCTCTGCTTTTATCCCGTCTAGCAGACATGAGGCGAGCTGTCGGGCGGCCGTGCCACACCCAATTCACCGGGATCAAAATGCTGAGGCTCAGCCCCCCCGCCCCCCGAATGCCCCCCGCTGAGAATCCTAATGCTCTCAAAGAGAATATAGGAGTGATCACAGGTGCACTGCTGTGTTAATGAGGAGGAAAGGCTACTCCCCATGCCCGGGCCGGCGCTCGCACCACCCCCTCACACACACACACACACACAAACACACACACACACACACACACGGTGATGATGGTTTTTGGACAGTGTTCAATAATGTCAATCTGTGGTTTTCACACCCTGAGGCCTGATTTCCACACAAACAGACAGCAGTGAGGACAGGTAACGCTCCAAATACTGAGAACAGCAGCTCCCAACCTGACAGAGGCTCGTTTGTTTGTTTGTTTGTTTGTTTGTTTTGCACCAGGACCGTAAAACTGGACTTGTAGTCTAAAGAAAACTCAACAATGAGTCCACAGGAAAGCCAAGAAACTGTCAACGCCACTGAAGATGTGGCTGCAGCGACAACGCTTGGAAGTCAACTGGAAACGTTTTGAAGATGAATAAATGGATAACACTGTTTCACTGCTTCAGCACACACACTGCCCTTCTGGAAGCCCTTTGGGGCTCATGTCGTTGTCCAGGGATGAGTGAAATGGTGGAATCGGACCACCAACCTCTGAGCAGCGGGACGTCCAAATCAGCCGAGCAGCAGCGGCTCCTCGGTTTGTGGTTTTTCGGCTGATCTGACAGTAAATCAGAGCTGCAGCTCAGGTAAGTCAGGTCCTCCTGGTCCCTCCTGTCAGCTCGTTGCATTCAGATTCTTTTAAAGAAACAGATGTTGGGGAGTTTTACTCCCTGTTTGCACAATGGCACTTTGAAGTAAAAACTCTAAACGGTTGTTGCGCTTTGAGAGTGTTCAGCACCACGGCTTTCAGCATTTTTGTCATTTCAGTGTAAATACAAAACGGTTCTGAAAACCGATGCTTTCCTTTGAAACGCTGGTGTTGCTTTCCTGTTCCTGCCAGGAGGTTTTAACCATTCAGGAAGAATCCTGTAAGCAGGATGTTAGACGAGCTGATTTTCAGTTCCCTGCCTTCAAGCTTCAGGATCTGAAAGACAATTTAGTTGTTTTGCTAAAAAAAGAAAAAAAAAAAAAAACAAGGCAGAAACTGAAGATGAGCAGGAAGAGCAGGATCTCTTAAAAACTCTACAGGTGTGTGTGCGTGTGTGTGTACTTGTGTGTGAGTGTGTGGGTAAATCAACAGTTCATTGTGTGTGGTCTCGTGATATTACCCCTCTCACCCCCCCGTTCTCACTCTGTCTTCAGTCCTTTCCACAAATCACTTGACAAATGTTCTGCCCCCACAGGTGTTGTTGTGTTGCCCCCCCCCCCCCCCCTCCGGCTCCCCCAGCTGCCCCCCCAGCTGCCCCCCCAGAATGGGAACGGGGGGCGACCCTCCTCTGTTATTCCCAGCTGTTTGTGCGGACGTGCAGCCCCCGCCCCAGCGGGACGCCATGCCGCCCCCCCACAGCAGCCGCTGCCCGGTGAACGGCGCTCTGCAGCGGCCTGAGCGCCGGAGCCTCGCTGTCTGGAGATGAAGATAAAGCCGCGCTGAGCCGCTCTCGCTTCGAACAATGCAGCCGCTCATGAGTCCAGCGCTCAGACCAGACTCAGACCAGACTCAGACCAGACTCAGACCAGACTCAGACCAGACTCAGACCAGACTCAGGGTCGTGTCCGATTCTCCCGGAGCTCCAGCAGGACGTGCGAGCTGCTTCCTGGAGGCCGGGTCGCTGTTTGGATGTGAAATACAAGTCAGGTTTGTTGTGAAAACAGGCGAGTTGTGGAGCCGTGGAACGTGTCGGCCAGGCCGTAGCGAAGGTGACTGTTGACATGCAAACACAGAGCCGGCCGGCCCGGGACCTGAACAAACAGGCCCCTCTGCCGAAACCCCCCCCCCGCCGCCACCGAAGCCCACCCAGCACCCCCGTCACTGATGAACCAGACCAAACAGGAGAAGCTGGATCGGAGCTCCAGATCTGCTCTTGTTCCTCAGTTTGCGCTTCCTGTCTGCGGCGGTCCTGACACGCTCCGACAGCTGGGCAGATGTGGCGATAGGCTCCCAGACGTGTTGGTACGCAGACCTCCTATCAGGCCTTTTCATCTCGCCGTCCCGCCTGCGTACTTCTTTCAAACCAGTTTTCAAAGACGGTGAATCTCTTCTGAAGACAGACTCTCACACATTACTGCTGGAAGGAAACGCTCTGGGATTCCTGGTAAACGCCGCTGTGGACCGGGAGTCGCGACACTCCGGAGGGAAACACTGTTCTTTCTGTCCCGTCGGCGGTACAGGTGCAGAACAACTGTTCCCCACAGCCGCGGTCGTCTCCATGGAAACAGAGTTCCAGCATTTTCAGAAAGTGTCATCTGGTCTTCAAGCCATCCAGATGATCAATAATCTGATGTGGTGGTTTGGTTTGAGCTGAAATGGTTAAAGTGACGTTTCACACGCTGCAATAATCCAGCCACGAGGTGATGAAGATGGATCAAAGTAAGGTCAGTTTCCCAGGGAAATGTTTCATGAATTCACTCCGCAACATTTTGAAGGACTGAACTCCATCCATTCATCATCTGAGCCCACTTCACGCAGACTCCAGCTCCCACAGAGCAGCCAGTACATCTACTGATAAGAGCAGAGGGCGGCGGAGAGGGGGGGGCTCCGGAAAAACAAAGGCCTTCTGTGGTGAGAAACCCGGGATCCGGCCGGAGCGCCGCAACACATTCCCGGCCAAGGTCTCACTCACGAGAAATGTTATCAGCTCCGGGAAGACAAAAGGCAGGGAGGCCGGGCGGGCGAGTCTTCATCTGCACTGCCTGGACTTTCTCAAGAAAAGGCTCAAGCAGGCGCGTTTCACACTGAAGACGAATTTTGAATGAAATCCTAGTTTATGGCCAAATAACAGTCTCTTAAATCACAACTTGGGAGCCTCAGCTCTCACTTTTCCTTCGCATTTCTGTCTGAGGAAAACGGCAAATAAACCCAATTCAGACAACAAATCCTTTAAAGATCCTGCTTCAGGATGGACCGCAGAACCGTCCTTGAGAAAAAAAGGTGAGAGAACCACTTTTTATGCTGAAACACGCATAAATAAACTCAGAGACAAGCGATGGGGGAAATCCTCGGCTCAGAACGCTCTCTTTGATAAGACGGTTGATCTTTTAACAGTGTCCAATATCAGGGCTGAGGAGTCGGGGAGGATTTGATATTTAAGCATCTCTTTATCCTCTCCCCCTTTTGAAATGTCAAGTTCAAAGATGGAGGCCAGCGGCCTTGATCTGTGAGCTAAGACGACCTGGAGAATTACCCGGCGAGCCTTGAAGCGCCGCTGCGTGACAGCGAGCCGCCCGGCGCTGCACCGCCGCCGTTATTAACTTTAAAATCTGTAAACAGGCGTTTGATGCCGGCTTCTCGTGCTCCGGTCAGATCTGCCTGATCAAATAAACGCTGTGTTTTCTCTCTCGTGAAATGTGCTCTGTGTGTGTGTGTGTGTGTGTGTGTGTGTGTGTGTGTGTGTGTGTGTGTGTGTGTGTGAGAGAGAGACTTTCCCAGGCAGCTCTTCTGATGTAACTCTCGCTCCTCAGGCTAATGAGGGCTTCCCGTCTGAGGGATTTCTGCAGTCCAACCAGGAAGCAGTGTGTTTCTGCTGATGAGGAGTGGAGGATGCGTCTCCGTCGGCACCTCAGACCAGGTGTTGGTGTCTGTGAAGGAAGTGCTGCCGAACAGCACGATGCCAGACACCTTCCAGAACAATCCGGACGAACATAACGACAGCTCTTCGCTTCAGAGCCTCGTGGAGCCGAGCTTCTCCAAAACCAGAAGCATGTTTGTTGTTTTCTGTGCAGTTTCCATTGAAATAAACAAAACGCTGGTGTGGAAATGTCAAACGTTCCTCCTGAATTTTTGTATAAACATCGTCTTTGTTCAGAGAACATTCACCTTTAAAACACTGGCTTCCAACTGCTGTAATAACAGCGCTGTGAGTTTGAAATGAACTTTAAACATGATATTTTCAGTCTTTCTAAGAACGTAAACAGACATTTTTCATCCTGAGGTCTGTAGTTTGCGTTCTGAGCGGACTGCCCTCTGACCGGTTGGTGTTCTACGCCGGCTGAGAAGCTTTTTCACCCTCAAAACCTTGACGACATCCTGGAAGCTCCGTTTTTAAATCAGTTTTCACTGTTGAGCTGGAGAGCGCGGCTGATCAAATGGCTGCAGTGAAGGCTTCTGGCAGGTGGCGGAGGGGGGCTCCCAGCATGGAAAGGACCAAAGAACACGGAGCCAATAGAAGCCAGGCGGCGGTAAGCAGAGCCGCATGAAGTTCCCAGAATCCAAGGCGAGCTGATTGAGTGAAGTTTGAAGAAGTTGGAAACTATCAGCTCTGCTTTCATCAGCGGAGAGTTTTCTGAGGTGAGGAACATCCGTCAGCGCTGCTCAGAGCATGACTGAAGCCCCATTTTACACCGACGGTCCCCGGAGAGCATGACGGAGGCGGCAGGTGCCCTGAAAAACCCCGAGTGCCGCCTCAGCCGGGACCCAAGGCTTCATATTTATTTCAAGACGCACTTCAATATAAGCGAGGCTGGGGAATTTGAAAGGCGTGATGGGAGGAGCGAGGTGGAGGGCTGAAAAGTCAGGACTGCCGCTTCTCTTCTGAGAGCTGCTTCAGAGTCAAATATCCAGCGGTGTGGAGCGACGTTATCAATCTTCAGGCCTAAATGAGACTCATTGATGACAGGCTGATGAAACTGAGGATTAATCACAAACATGCGGTGGCGCTCCGTTAAATCAAACTGCTGAATCGGTGGTGTTTAACGTCAACATCCGTCAGTAAGAGATCACAGTTAGAGGCCAGATCGGGACTGAATCCATCCAGAGAAGCTCAGTTTGAAATAAAACAAGCTGCTGAAGACAATCTGTACGCAAAGCATCTTTCCTTAAATCAGGTTGTTTTTATGCTGCGATCCAACAAAAAACCGAGCAGAATCTCAGACCGCGGCCCACGCCAGGCTCGGCCCTAAACGAGCGCCGCGGCGTCGATACATCCGTGTGTTCCTGGAGTCCGCTGGGCAGCAGATGCCAGGCCGGCTGGAGGCGCAGGAAGCCCACGGCGTCATGACTCCTCCGGCCCTGCAGGGGGCCTCTGCACAGTCACACCTTCTTCCTGCGCGCTCGCCGCTCATTAACCTTAACTTTAGTGCTGATTATGTTCGTGTATTTGAGCTGGCAGCTTGGACTCGTGTCTGCAGATGAGGATCATCTCCGACGGAGCAGAGTGTTCTGTCATTAGACGGAGGTCTGGATGGGGTCTGCTGCGTCGATATTTCTGCATAATAGATAAGTAAAGCCAGCTGCAACCTAAACATGGGGTTATAATCCCTGCGCCTCCAGGGTCTCCGAGCTTCGTACAGGAAGCTCCGACATGTGTGGCGTAGGGCTGCAACTATTACTCGAGTAACTCGAGTACCTCGAGTACAAAAAATGATCGAGGCAAAGTTTATACCTCGAGGCTTCGTTTAATTAACCTCACGTGGCGATGAGATGCGCGCGCACACGTGGAACGTGCACCACGTGACCCAAAATGTAGAGTACTCGATTACTCGAAGAAATAATCAACAGAGTACTCGATTCCAAAAATACTCGACAGTTGCAGCTCTAGAGCGGCGCTCTGCAGACCTTCGCTTCGCTCACATGGCGGTCAGACTTTTAGAGCTTTTCTCCTCCGATGAACAGACACAATGTTCCTGCAGATTGTAGCTGACAGTGCACGCTCCCGGGAGAAATCCGGACGACACTTCCACTTATGGAGGTCGGGGTCACTCCCACAGCAGGTCAAGCGGCTCGAACCAGTGCTCTCGGTGCGGGGGGGCGAGGAGTCTGCTGCCGTCATGTCGGGTCTGTCTGCCGAGCAGCTCCCCAGGAAACCAGTCGAACACAGAACAGCCCATAAACCCACAAACTCTTCACTGAGAAGGAACGTCTGTGGCCGGGCCTCTTTACGCAGCAGCAGCTCTAAACCTCCGTGGCATTTTGGGGGTCAGTTTACACACCGGCGCTCAGAATCAATCAAAACGCAACTTTTTCAGAACGGCTCCAACTTGGTCTCCACGCTTGTTTGGCAACCTGAGGAACTCACATACGATTGGCTCTGGAACCAGGAAGTAGTGACGGTCTAGCCCCGCCCATCGGAGTTGTTCTGACCAGTACCTCTCAGACTGAAAGGAAAAAACCTGACCAAGACTTTATTGATGGAGACGACAGACTGCTTAAAGGGAATGTTTCTTCAGTAACAGGCAAAATTTGGCAATGATTTTAATTGTTCTTAAAGAAATTTTCTTGCTTATTGCACCTTATGAAGACCCAAGGGAGTCATCAGAATAAAGTGTTAAAGCAAATCGTTTCACCAGCAGCGATCAATGTTAGTGTATGCAGAAGCTCAAACCCCGGCAGCAGCTGAGATGAACACAGCACAACATCTCTGTTTGGAGTCGAGCTTCCTAAATTAAATTGAATCTTTTCCAGCAACAAGTAATTAAAATGGGTTGAAACTACTTTGATTCTACTCTTATTGTTCGTTTTAGTGCAGGCGCAGTACTTAAGATAAATTACACAAAACAACTCAAACGGTCTCATTCCATGCAGGAATGTGCAAAAAAAGAAGGGGATTTGTGTCAACTCTGCTTCTCGCATCTCTGAGGAGGGATCGTGCCAACAGCTCCGCCACGGGCTTTATCTTCATGATCCCCAGCTGATCACAGATGGTGTTTCTGGGACTGTTCGGTCCAGTTCTGTGGGAGGCAGTCAGGATCGGTGTCAGCTCGGGGCCTCGACACGTCTTCATTCTCAAACCGCGGTGGTGGAAGACGCCCCCCGGGGCAGATTCCAGGCCTCCGAGCGGAGCCGAGGTGGATCACGTTACACCTTTCATCACACACGTCTTCAAAAGACACCCGATTGGCGATTGGTTGGCGGCCACTAAATTGCCTGAAAAGCCATCTCTGCGTCACGGCCCCACAATAAATCCTGTCTGCGCCGCGGACGTCGCCCTCCAGACTGATTCTTATCTGGAAACAAAAGGCCGGTATCTCAGTCCTCATCAGGATTCAAACAGACCCGGAGGGGATCGGCGAGGAGCTGCTAAACAACCGTCCCAAAAACCCGGAGCCATCTGAGCGCCGTGCAGGACCCGTCTCCGTTTGATGTCTCCACATTCACATTCAGCTCCCTGCCTCGTCCTCCTCCACACTTCGACCCGCTCAAGTGTGGAGTTAAAAAATACCAAGCACTAACGCTTCTGCATGAAAGCATCACTCTGACAGAAAACCGGATTCAGTCCGTCCCACATGACTCCGTCCTCCACGGAGGATAAAGTCTACATTCAGCCCCGTTTATACGACGGTCTTCTGGATGCTCAGAGTCACCGAAAACGCAACTTTTCGAAACCACTGCGACTCTGTCTCCTTGAAAACACAACTTTTCTGAAACACAGATCCCGTGCATGTGCACCGTAGTAAACAGTTCCCGAGCACAGGTGAGAGCAGATGAACAATGGCGGCAATGGCGGCCTCCAGCTTCCATTTCTTTCATTGTTTTCTTTGCTGCTTCTTCAATAAAATGAAAGAATTTATTGGTTTGTCAGAGAAATCGTCGACTCACTGCAGCTGAACTGCGACCCATCAGATTCGAACCATTACTAATGACTACTTTAACCTGTTTTAACTAGTTTACATACCAGTGATAACCAAATTGAAGGGCTATGAGGGCCATAAAACACATATAGTGAGATATGATATGCAAGTTCATGATATTTTTTCATTCAATATTGTAAATAGAACATATAGCTGGTTTAAATGTGGCTACAGTCATTAAACTTTGAAACAAGTACTACAAAATGCTCTTTTCAAAGAAGTTAGCCAGTTTTCCTCATGCTAAATCCTTCAAAATGCAGAAAACTGATGTTAAAACTGCAAAGTGGCAAAAATAAAACCACCGCAGTGAAATTCCAGCGTGCGATCAACAGTTGCTGTTGATTTTCTTCAGACGGTTTATTTTGGGTCGCTCCCCAGGGACACTTAAACAAAGAGATCTGCCCCGTGGGGAATGCGCCAAACAAACGCCCCAAAACCGCCGAGAGAACAACACCGCCAGACAGAGAGAGAAATAATTAGCCTGTGCAATGAATCAGCTGAGGGGGAGAAATGTGAGTCCAGTCTGGGCCTGGAACGCTGAGCCTCCGGGGCTGGGATGGCATTGTTCCTGCTCCACACACACACACACACACACACACACGCGCGCTTCATGGAGGTTTATTTCGCAAAGCGTGTTAAGTTCATGGTGAAGTTTGTTCTGAGAGGTTTCAGTCAGAGACAGCGGCTCTGTAACACTGAGCACATATCATTTAACAGTGAACTGATTCATTTCCACAGTTTGAGGAGGAACATGCCAGCAGCCCTCCGCGGCGCGCCGCTGTTCATTAGGAGGAGACAAACGCCGTGAAGGACTGTCTGCCTCGCCCCGAAGGTCCTCATGAATATTCATCAGCACATGCACACGCCCAGCGCCGGCGTGCGAGGCGTCTCCACCATCAAAGTGGGCCTGCGCCGGTTCGGTTCTCAGTTAACAGATGTGAACGCAGCTTCATGTGACGGGCAGCCGGCTGGCGCGGCGCCAGGCGTCGCCGGCGCTCTCCTCACATCTGGAGAGGCGGAATCAAGATGAACGCTACGGCTCGTTTCTCTAATTACAGTGAAATGAAAAATACATTTGACGTCGTATTTCTTTGTTTCCCGACTCCAAACTTTTAGCCAATATATGATTTTCTCTCAGCTGTGCATAGCCAGGCCCCTGTCAGGCTGCAACGTCCTGATAATACATCCAGAGGCTTCTCTCTGCACCAAGGCTGCATAACGCATCACTAATTCATCCTTAATGCATTCATCCTCAACATATCAACGTACACGGCCAATCGGATGCAAAGTGTAAAAACCAGGAGTCATGACTAAAAACGACCAATTCAACCAAAGACCGTCTCCCAAACAAGTATTATTGGACGACAACTGAACCAAATCATGAAAGAGTTCCTGTACAGTCCCTCTGAACTCCAGGCAGCTTTAACTTTGCCCTGTTTGTGGGGAAAAGGTTCCATAATGTCCCATGTCAGTGAGTGTTGGTCTCGTTCATCAGACCTGGAGAAGCAGCCTGGACGGCTGTCTCCTGTGCCGTCCTCCTGCTCGCTGCCATCACCCGTCTCTCCGGGAGCTCGGGTAGCCTCGGAGCTCCCGGCATGTCGGGAAAAGCCCGGCAGGACCTGCTCTACCTACGATTCAGTTACTCTCGTCATCGGTGGGCATGCCATCACTCTGCAACCCGACCCAGGAGGAACGCTAAATGTATTCCTGCAGACGCCGCAGGTAGTGTCCAGGTGACGCCCACACAAGGATCCAGCGGGATCCGACATTCCCGGGGACAATGAGGCGGCGTGAGGGGCAGCCTCCGGCCGGGGGTGGCAGGTCCTTTGTTCACCAGAGAAAAGCATCTGATATGGATTACAGGTGATGTGAGTGAAACCTCAAACCGCTGACATCCACCTGTGGTCACATTTCACACACGCCTCAACGCCTCGGGACGCAAGCCGGGAATCTGCTGTCCAGCCCGGTCTGGGTCCTTCTGAAGAAAACTCTGACCATCAGCCCTGCCGGGTCGGCCCGCTCCCATCCTGGGTCTCAGGAGCATCATGAGATTCCACGACAGTCTTCCCAGATAGATTATGATCAGGGACACGAGCCGGAACAGATCCCACACCAAACTGACGCCCTTTTCCACGGCCGCGTTTCAAATGAAAGCCTGGACGTCGTGATGAAAGCTGTGAAGGGGACCCGAGCCGGACTGGACTCCATGTTCTCCACCGGTTGGCTGAAAGTCGACGAAACGGGTGAAACAATGACGAGCTGTGTGGTTCCAGCGGGGAGGTAATCCACCGCCTCCATGCTGACGGCAGCCAGAGCGAGCGGGGTAAACACTCCGTCCCCTGCTCTGGAAAACAAGAAGCCTCAGACGTGGGGGGGGGCTGAGAGAGCCGTTTGGGGGGCACCACTCAGAAAAAGGCGGGAAATCAGGCACAGACTGCGGTGTTGGGTTTCTTTGAAACGTGAGCTCGCTGCACCCCCTCACACACACACACTCACTCACACACACCACAGCAGAATGCGCCGGGCGTCAGGTGTGTGCAGCTGCTGTTTGCTCACCAAAGACGGGAGGAAAGGTTTGTGAGCGAAGGCCATACTGGAGGTTCCTGTCTCTCCCTCTGCTCCTCGTGGGACTCCTGCCAAGGCCTGGACGGCGGCCCGGGAGAGTGCCATGTGTCCCGCAGATGGGCCTTCTAAATATGAAGGGACGTCGTGTACAGATGGCCAATTCCGCCCGGGCACAGTCGACAGACTAATGGCCAAATCTGCTTAAGACGAAACCACTTCCAGAGAGAGCTCCTCTTCAGACAAAGGCCTGGACGATCTCATCATATGTATTTACATGCGTGGGTCTGCACGGCCGAAATAACGACGGGAATTATAGAAAGTGGAATCAGATGTTGCTTTACTGCTGCTGCTGCTGCTGCTCTTAACACAAATGACTTTACGTGGCACCATGAGAGCACTTCAGCGCCAATAACGTCACAATATGACAACGCAGGCTGAGAGAGCTCAGTTCAACCGAAAAACAGACCTCAGTGCACTGAAATTCAGGTGAAATGCTTCATCTCGGTTCTATTACTGAGTTATACTGAAGCTCTTCTCACTTGGGCTGAATCGGTGAAACTTAATTTTAAGCCTCAGAGCTCAGGGCCGGTTTCAGCCCACGGGCCTTATGTTTGACACCCGCTGGTCTAACTCTACCTGCTGCATCTTAAAAACAGGGCGGTTTCTGACTGAATCTGGGTGTTTCTGCTTCACTTGTAGCCCTGAGCGACGCTCAGCAGCAGAACATGAATTCCTCTGTTTGGACAAACTTGGAGCTGGAAAACGCTCCAGCTCAGGTTCACAGTCATGCCGAACGTCGATATCAGACACTGCTGCACAGCACAAATAGAAATACAACCAGGACAAAAAAAAAAAAAAACACGCACACCCTCCTCGCTGCTTTTACAGAACTGCATGCAACATAATCAATGCTGCAAGCAGAGCAGCCAAATCCAATATGTGTGATCCGACGGAGAACCCGGCCTCCGAGCGGACTCCCACCACCGCTACACAAACAGAAAGCCTGCAATGTGGAGGACGCCTGCAGCATTTTTAGAAAGCGTGAAAACTGCAGCCGGGTGGCGGTGGTGGAGACATCACTGGAGTTTCCAGATCGGGCGGCGATGAAGAGTTTTGGCACAGCGCCATGGCGTTTCTCTCTGCTGTCCTGAGTTATTCACACCATTCCTCTTCTCCGCTCAGTTTGCTTAGAAAACGACGACTTCTCCGCCGTCTAATCTGGACTGCTCCACGGCGCTGAGCGATGTGCTTTGAATACCGCAGGAGTGAAGGATGTTCTGGGGCTTGAGCTCCAGAAAGGTAGTCGATAAGAGGAAGTCCCTCCCTGAGGACGGGGATCAGCCTGCAGAGCAGCTGCCGGTCGGTGGAGGCGTGGGGGTGAGTGTCAGCTCCGCTCTGATTCTCTCAGACACGTCTCGCATCTCCAGAGCCACGCCGGCTTTGAACTACAGGCTGGAACAACAGAGGCTGGAAAGTTTCCAGGAAACCTGCTTCTCGGACACGCCGAGGCGAAACGCGGCGGCGCCGGCGTTCACACGAAGCTTTACCTGTTTAAACGATGGCGGGAAACTGAAAACACAGCTAACAGGGACCTTTTTGAAAACACTCCGTCTCCATGTGAATGGGGGAAAACGCAACTTTTCTGAAACGCTTCCACTGCGCATGTGCACAGGTATTCTTCTACATGTGATCAGTAGACAGACAATAAGAACAGCACAACAATATGACTCCCGGTCCAGGTTCTCCTGGTCCTGGTCCTGGTCCTGGTTCCAGTCCAGGTTCTTCTGGACTTGGTAGTTTTAGAGTTGACAGTCACCGTAACAACAATCCAATGTTGTTCTGTCCATATGAATGTCTGAGTTCTCCCACTGTTAGTTTACAGTGTATTGTTAACAACAGCGCCAGCTCCTGGCCAAACATGCTGACAACATTTCAGCGTTTCTCCCCTGGAAAAACGTCTCTGGGGACATAATCTCCAGATTTTCCCTTAAACCATTTGCAGTCAGCAGTGCCGGGCACGTTGGGACAGGCAGCAGTCCACACTCAGTCAAAGAGTCTTCTCGACATTTAACAGCATGGATCCCATTAGAGGTCCTGAAGTGAAGTGAACACTGCTGAAAACAAGGCCCAAAGTATAAACGTCCACAGTAAATACAGTGTAATGCCACCAGCTACAGCGTGAATTAGCGTGGTTCCAGCGCTTCAGGGATCAAACGGCGCACTCTCTTTAATGAAAACAAAGCGGCGCTGCATCAGCTGACACGGCTGCCATGCCCGGCTATCACTCACACCCTAATCCCGCACCGACAACTGCAGCCAGCAGCTGCACGCTTCCTGCCGCATCCCGGACAAAGCCGGCGGCGCGGCAGGCATTCCCGGGCACCCGGCCCCCAGACGGATGACGGAAAGGTCAGGGAGCCCGGCCGGCCCGCTCCGGGATCCCCGGCGATACGCGGCGCCTCACGGGGACGGGGATTACTCATGAGACGATAAACCTGAAAAAACAGCTTTAATCTGGACGTGAGGAGAGAAGCTCCGGAACGTGTGGCGGCGCTGAAAACTCACATTTAAAGGCACGGGGTGATGGTCTGGTGGGTCTGGAGACGGTCTCCGTTACTAATCAACAGTCTGATGAATGACATGATGGTTCACAGTCTGATAACCGGAGGACTGGGGTGTTTGGGACCACATGAGAAGAGATCTGGATCATTTACACTTCAGCTCAGTCTGAAACAACACGACCTGTCTTCTGCCCGCCACCAGGAGGCGCTGCTGCTGCTCTGTCTCCTGAGGAGCTGCCCGGTGAGCCTGGAGGGGCCGAGGCGGGTCAGGAGCAGCTCCATCCCCTGATCGGACTGCCACAGACTCTTCAGAGCTGTAAGACCCCCGAGCCTCTGAAGGCACGGACGGATCGAGAGCTGCTTGGTTGAAGACATTCCATAAAGACAGACTGAAAGCAGCCGGTCCGCCGTGTCCGCTCTCTGTTCTGTAAATGTCACGGTGAAAGCTCAGATTTACTGCCGCCGCACTCTTCCCAGAGCGCTTTCTCATTCTTGTAACGCAGCGTGGCCATCATACTGATGAAGGCGGGACGGGGATCAATACGAGGCCCGCTCCCCCCGCCTCGGCACAGCCACATGCCGGGGTCTTCTGCCTCTCCGTCTCACTGCCATGCCGCAGAAATGCTTTTAGCCTCAGACCGCGTCCAAGCGAGCGGCCGTCAGGGCCCATTAGGGAGGAGGCCGGAGGGCCGGGGGTCTTCACCAGACCTAATCCCAAAACAGACAGCTTTGCTTCGTCTCTGGAGGAGGTCGAGGGGAGATGGGGATTACAGAGAGGTAACCCAATTAAGACAAGGCTGATGGAGAAATAAACAGGGAGTTAGGAGGAAAAAAAGGGGATCAGGTCCCACAGAGTGAGTGTTGTCCTGTTGTGAGGGACGAACCAAGAAGACAGAGGAGTAAGTTCTTCATTTCCTTTAAAACAGGCAGATTTAACGCTGCAGTAAATGTTACTGACGTTTGTTTGACAAACTACTGTAACTGAAGAGCAACACGATAACAGAGAGAGGACAACCACTGAACCATCAGGCTGATTCTGAACCAGTCAGTCCATCAATCCTGCTGTAAATCAATTACACCGACAAATCCCACAAACCCCTGAAACAACAGCACTGAGCGATGGACACGATGTGACAGAAATGACTAAACTCAGCACTAAATGACATTCAGGTTGTTGGTTTGACTCCCCTGACTGCCGATTCACACTGGTTACAACCAAAAAGCAGCATCACAGCCTGGATTACTGGACAATTATCCACTTCCAGCTCATCAACCGACCAGTTTCAGCTTTCATGTTGGGTTATGCAAAGTACAACGAGAGAACGCCTTAAGAACACAGACAATACCTGAAATTCAGCTTTGGAAGGAGGAAACGGCAAAACATCACAGCAGAGAGAGAAGAAAAGAGGAAGGGAGAGAAGAAAAGAGGAGAGGAGAGGAGAGCAGAGCAGAGGAGTCCATGCCGCTGCTGCTGCTGCTGCTGCTTTTCCAGTAAATCCTAAGTTTGCTGTTTATGAACTTCACCCCACCAAAAAACCCATCATGAAGATGCTTGCTTTCTACATCAGCCCAAAATAAGTCTGACTGACACAAACTGCTTGGGACTGACTCGACGCGCACTTTTACGCACAGAGCAGCGCACGCGCCAGCCCCTTTCAACCTGCGGTCTGCAGAAGTCTGTCTGCTGCTGCGGTTCACATCAACTCCTGCGGGCCTGCGTTTAAAGCTTTAATTACTTCTGCAGACCCTGTTGCAGCAAGGAACGGACATTTGCCTGCCGTTGCGCACGTGGTGCGTGCACACGCGCGTGCGCCCCCCACCTAATCAGCTGCGTCAATTAAAGGGTAATTAAGTAAAGCTTCGGAGGAAATATGAACGATAGAGACTGAAACAGGAGAGGAAAGGTGGAAAAGTGCTCGCGGTTGTGTCACTGGACACGAGTGAGGTTTAAAACCTGCATAATTAAGCGTTTACACGCGGGAGCGACCGTGCGTGATGCGGGAAAAAGCTGAAGAATCCCACATAGACGCCGCGCGCTCGCTCAAACTCCCGCGGTCAACTTTGTGAAAAGAGAGAAAAACAAAACAAAAAAAAAAACAAAAAAAAAAACGACGCGTGAAGTGTGCGTGAACTCACCGCAGCAGCCGAACAGGGAGACGCAGAGAAACAGCAGGGGAAGCGCTCCGTGCGCGAGAGAAGACATGTCTGCTCCTATCCGGTCCAAAAACCAACTGAGAGGGAGAGAGAGGGAGAGGGAGAGGGAGAGGAGGGGAGTGCAGGAGGGGGAGGGGGAGGGGAGGAGGAGGGGAGGAGGAGGGGGGGAGGGGGGAGGGCAGGAGAGGAGTTCAGGAGGGGGGGGGGGTGCACGAGGAAGGAGGAGGAGGAGGAGGAGGACAAGGAGCTGGTCCTCCTCCTCCTCTTCCTCCTCCTCCTCCTCCTGGGTGGGGGAGCAGTAAGAAGGCCGACCGATGAGGAGCACCCAGCTCTCCTAGCTCTGTTTTGTTTCCCTCTTCAGAAACTCCTCAAGGTCGCCGTGGAATCAAAGCCACCTTATCGCGGCCCGGCACGCCTGAACCCCCAGTGGCAGGGCCCGCCGGCCGGCGCCCAGACAGAACGCCGTCCGACCCATACAGGAGTCTGAAATTTAATTTGGTACTTCTACAGCAACTTCCGGGGCGTTTTATGGAAATCGACGCTAATGCTCCGTATCTGCAGCCGGCAGACGCTTCGCTCAGCATCCATAAGCTGCTTTGTCAGAGGGCCCGTTTACCCTAAATAAACTGTTAAAATGAGGCGGTCGTGCTCGTGTCGCGAAGCCGGGGAGATAACCGGGCGCTTTCCGCTCACACCCTGCTTAATGGGGTTCCTCTTCCTCTTTTATGTCCCAGTTGGCGGCGGAACTGGAACCTGGAGGCTGCATTTTCAAAACGAAGCTCCGCTTTCTGTATGAGTCCCTGATCTCCGGGTTAAATGTCGACTTTTGACTCACGGGAGGTCAAAGACACAGAGAGCGGAAGGCCGTCATGGGGATTCACTGCGGCGGCGTCACGCACCTGTTCTGCCAGATCAGGCATTCATCACCTGTTGGGTTTTTCCTCCAGACCAGGGGTGTTCAACCTGCGGCTCTGGAGCCACACGTGGCTCTTTAGTCCCTCTGTAGCGGCTCCATGAAGCCTTCGCGACGTGATACGTTAACTTATTTTTTAATTCGTGTACGATTCGTGACTCTTGGTTCAAAACGGATTCACTAAAGGTTCAAGTGAAATTGGGAAAAATAACAAAAACCACAAGAAATCGGGGAAAAAAAATGATAGAACAGCTTCAAACAACCTGAGGTGTCTCCAATTTCTAACATAAGAAAATGAAATATGGCAAGAAAGCTGCCTAAAAAGAGATACAATGACTAAAACAGCTAAAATCTCAAAAAAATCTTGAAAAGAACAAAACTGTGAAAATCAAGAGCAAAAATGGTTTTAATGTAATAAAATGTTCATTATTCTGAACTGTAGTTAAAACTTGATGAATGCGTCGTAAGCTCTAGTTTTTGTTTGTGAAACTTCCTGAGCTCATTTTAAAGGCTAAATGTTCTTTATGGCTCCAGAACAACTGGTCTTGTTGGAAAGTCACTGAAATGGTTGTTTTGGGCTAAAGGTCGCAGACCCCTGCTCCAGACCATTAGACGCCTGTTTCTTCACTGGGTTTCATCATGATGCATTTAAAATAGCAATTAAAAAAAACTTCCACCACCTGGTTTTCCTGCTGTTTGAAATCCAAGCTAGCTAGAAGCTACACGAAGCTACAAGAGAAAACCCATCAGAGACCTGTGGAACTGTGGAAAGTAGAGCTTCTTTCAGATTTTCAGTAGATTCCTGTTCTCAAAAAGCAGCCCGGTCAACATGTGAGTATCTTTCAGCAGAGAAAGTGCAGCTCATGGCGGCGGTCTGAGCTGGCGTTGGGGGAGGCGTGCACGCCGGCCCCCCTCCAGTAATGTGAGCGGGATTCGGGGTTACCTTGGCAGACAGCTGCAGCAGAAAGGCTTCCTCCGGCAGCTGTGGCCACGGCACGGGAATTAGACACGGAGAGGAAAGGCCTGTGGTCACACGACGCTTATAGCCCTCCTATAGCTCGGCGGCACTCCTCTGCACAGGGCGGCGCTCCGGCACGGAGACGGCAAGCCGTCGGGGTTTGGCTGAAGATCCGTTCAAGTTCTCTGACCCGGGGCTCGAACTGGGGACCGCTGTGAAGAGAGAGAGAGAGAGAGAGAGAGATAACCACTGTCTCACTGCACAAAACCCACACATGTGCGTTCACCTTTTCATTTTTCAAATCACAGTTAAAAAAAAAATAAAAAATCATCTGACACGGTGTAGTTGTCATGCCGGGCCACTAGTGGGAGCTGCTGGGTGTATTTGTGATGAATCCAGCCTCATGGCGCAGAGAGCACCCAGCAGAGGGTGTGCAGAAGAAGTGTTTACTCCGCCCTGGTGCAGCGGCGGCGTTTCAGAAAAGTTGCGCAAAGTTTTGAAAAAGTTGCGTTTCGATGGAAGGCAGCAGTTTTCTAAAGGCTCCTTCTCGGCAGCCGCTCTGGTTTTCGGGTGAGAGTCGTTCCGTCAGTGACACACGCTCCTAAACCGCCTGAGGACACAGACGGCGGGTTTATCTGGATTACACGGCTGTAGAGCTGTCGACGTTTGAGTGAGCGGTGCAGATGTGAGGCGACTGAGGAGTCCTGCGGGGGGCGCAGTGACGGACTGACGGACGGACGGGCGGGCGGCGCTCCTGCTGGCATCACATCCATTCTGCTTTTCGGTCAGCGTGTCTGCCAGAGGACGGGAATGTGTGTGAAAACTGGAGGAGATCTCCGGTCGTGGAAACAAAACGATGTTTGGATTCTGAGGAGGAAGCTTCTGTTTCTGAGAGCTGCTGAAGACAGACGGACCGCCGGGCCGCCACTTCAGCTCCAAACCCCGTCCGCCAAGCAGGAGCGAATCAAAATACACCCTGCAGCAGCAGCAGCGGCGGCAGCAGCAGCAGCAGCAGCAGCAGCAGCAGCACACATGTGCAGGGAGGGTATCTCACACCTCGTATCAGGGAGTGTTTGGTTTGGATCCAGGCCAGTTCTGCTGGCGGACCTCGTCTCTCACATGAAATCCATCCACCCTGTACTCAGCTCATGAGATGATCTTAGCCAGGCTTCTCCTGGAGGGGCTTTTCCCCTCACACACACACACACACACACACACACACACACACACACACACACACACTTTCTCCTTTGTTAAAATCCCCATCTCACCGCTGAGCAGCTGGATTCTGCCCCAGTTACTCCGCAGCTCAACAGTGGAGGGAAGAATCCTGCACGCACCTCGGTGTGAGCCGCTCTCTCCCTGCTTTAACTCCAGCAGCGTGCATGGTGGAGACGGACCTCCTCAGGAGGTGGCGCTGTACCAAAAACACACCTTTGCCATGAAGCGGCGTCTGTGGGTGAACCAGAGGTGGGACTGTTTGTCTCTCTCTGCAGGGATTTTTCTCCTGTCATTTCCCTCCAATCCAGCGCTGTCAAACCTACAGTCCAGGGGTCAAACGAAGTAGTAAGTAGGAAATATTTCAAAGATAAGATTGAATTTTGGAGTATCTATGATTCTGCCATCAGGGGGGGTTGGAAAAACATGCAGAATGAAACTGATTTTTTTGGTTGTAGTTGTTTAATTTTGTCAAAATATTGATGTTTTCCCCAACAGCACCTCAGTCAAGGAGAGTTTAAAGTTTAAATTCAGAGGTTATAGTTGCTCTCTTGTGCTGCCCACCCCTCTGAACTGCATGTGTTCGACCCCCCTCTCTGAAGCAAACACACAGATGTTTTCATCACCGGGACATTTTTGCAGCCATACACTCCGTCACACACACTTCTGAGTGATAGTTTTGTCTCTCACACCGACAGACCAGCTTCCTTTCCTGCGTTACTTCATTGAACCAGCAGAACGTTTGAGTAGTTTTCCCCACGTTGAGCAGCAGGTCCGTAATCTGTTGATTTTGAATCATGGGAGAAAGTCACACATCACTGACAACTGGGAGCCACAACAACAGCACTGATTATCTTTATAGATTATAATCTCAAATCACACCAAAAACACACTTTAAATCCAACGCCGGGCGATTCAAACTGAGTTCGTTTGATTTACAGCCACAAAAACTTGTGGAAGATTAAGATCCCATTCTGAAAACGAGCTCGTTGCCATGTTGAGCCACTAGGGGGGATGCTGGGTGTTTTTGTAAGGAAAGCTCTACTAATTTTGTTGATGAAAATGAAAAATATCAGTCAGACATATTTATCAAATCAAATTCAATAAAATCTAAAGGAAAGGTCAGAAATGTTCATCTCTTCTCCAACCGTCTCTGCAGAAATAATGAAAATGCATGTGCGGACATGCACTACGGAGACTCGCACTAAGAAGTCTGTCGTTTCAGTTTCATCCCTTCACAGTCTCAGTCTTCATGACTGACTTTATTTGAGATTTTACTGAGTTTTCATCCATGATCAAGACTTACTTATTGTTATTACAGTGACTGTCACCTCCAGAACTAGTAGGGCCGTGAGAACCGTGTTGTCTGAGCGGGTCTTCAGCTCCATGTGAGCGCTTCATGTTTTTCCTTTCCTCTCCTCTTGTGGTGTTTCTTCCCTCTGGACGTCGTGGTCTCGCCGTCGGCTCCTCAGAGGAGCGTGGACGGGACATGTGCTCCGTGACAGATGGCTCAGGCCACCACTCGGCTCTCACCTGCTACAGGAGAAGGAGCGTAACATGCCCCCCCCCCCCTCCAGATGACCCCCCACCTCCACCATTACTGCCGAAGCCCCGCCGCACCATGTGCTCACATAACTCAACTCCACTGCACGCTTCCAGCCGGGAGTTATCTCCAGCAGCCTCTCGGCTCTGCTGTTTTTAACTTTTTTACATGAACAGCATTTATTTACTAGGTTTTGTTGTAATGAACCTGTTCGTGTTGTTATCATCAGCATCTCTGCTGCAGGAGGCATTTTTAACTACATTCTCCCCAACAGCATGGCTTTGAGGCTGATGCTAGTTAGCTGGTTAGCTAGCTCTCAGGTCTCAATCGTGTGTTTTGTTCAGAAAATCCATGTTTGCTTTGATTTTCTAACAGTGTGCTTGATGCTTTGGGACGTGGCCAGATTGCAGCTTCCGGCGGACCGGTTTTGGCCCATGGGCCTCACTTTTGACAACCCTGTGTTATATAATTTGACAAGAAATGAAAGTCACTTCTGTTTATTTAGAGCAACATGAACTGACTCAGTGATTTCAGGAACCGATAACCTTGGAAAGAGAAGCAGGAATTCCTGAAAGATGCTGCTTGAAGCTCTGAGAATAGGCAGTAACAGAGTTAGCGCCGCTGCGGATTCTATTATATTACTTTAAAACTATATTTGTCTCTATAATTCTTGGTTTTCAGACATTAGGGGCCACATGAATGTATCACTGGCCCCTCAAGCTGAAGTCTGCTTTATACAAAGAGAGCAGAAATGAGGCAGAGTCGTGTGTGAAAGCGTCTTTGAAGTGGGCAGAAATCCCAGCCCTCGTCTGAAATCCTCCCTTCCCGTCAGGACGGGGAGAAACGATTCCCCGCTGTCCACTTCCTCCTCCTCCAAGTTTAAATCAGCTGTGCTTCTTCATTATATCTCCGTCAGCTACAGAGCAAAACCAGGGAAAAGGAGAGGTCGCGGGTCCGTGAATAAAACTCAGTGCTAAAGGGAACATCAGCAGACGCTCACCACTAGAAGAATGGAGTCAGAATTACAGGATTTATGTTTTAACACTCATCTAAATGGTTATTGCAGCGTCTTTAGTAACACATCAGTAACCTGACATCTGCTAACGCGAACATCTGATGAAAAACAGCAGGAAGTTAAAGAAAACATCAAACCACTTTTTCAACATCCTGACTTACTGTCGCTGTTATGACTCAAAGTTACATCAAAACCTCTGAATTCCAAACACTTTTTTACATTTTCCGCTTCATTCCACTGTGAATAAAAGTCCAGTTTTCACTTTTCACCAATACCAACTTCAATAATCATTTATCTTGAAGCCAGTGAATCAATAAATCATTCAATGCTTCTTATCAAAACAGGATAAGCTTTAATTATTATGTCAATTCATCACTGTAGAAGTTTCCACACAGCTACAAAGCAAATGGAGAAACACAAGGCCTGTGGACCAAAACTGGCCCTCAGGAGTCTCAAGTTCGGCCAAAGTGTAAAAATGTCAAACAAAACAATAAACAATGCGTTTTCACTTGAAGCGCTGTCGTGTCAACGGACCTGATGACCACAAGCGTGTCTTTAAAGATCCAGAAAGAAGCGCCTGTGTTTTAATATCAGCTTTAAACAGTCTTATCATCAGTTCTCATCGTCGCTGAGCGTAAACTGAAGCGATCGACTGCTCTGCTGCACTCAGATGTGTCATGTTAAGATTTAAAGCAAGTGTCAGTTACATGTTCTTTCCATCAGAGGGGTTCTTCACGGTTACGAGCGCTGCTCCAGGCTCTGAATGTATTCAGAACGACATGATTTCATGTCAAAAACCAAAGGAGCGGACGCCGTCTCGCTGTTTTATTCATGTCTTTTCTCCCTCGGTGGTTTTGACTTGTTCAGAGAAGGAAGGCAGTGAAAACTGTTCAAAAAGAAAAGTGTTTGAAGTGGTCCGGACGCTGTCGTCCTCCGTGCTCCCGGTGTGTGTGTGTGACCCGAAGCGAGGCCACACACTGGCCGCCGCGCTCTCACAGATTGGGGGCCGAGTGTTTCTCCACGGGAGTGCCAGACGGAGTCGAGGACCGGCGCTTTGAACAGAGCAGGCAGGAAGTGAGGAGGGAAGACGAATCCGTCCATCGACTGGAGAGAGAGAGAGAGGCGTAACCCGGAGCTTCAAGGACGCACGCTCCAAACTGAAGAGCAGATTTCAAAAACCTGTTTATGCCGACTGAGGAGATCCGGGGCTGTAATCACACTAACGAGCCTCCAGATGGGAACGGGAGGAGACCCACCACCCGGCTGCGAACCAGATCGACTGAACTGCTTTCAGGAAATAAAAGGTTACGTCTCACTGAAGCCTCCACAGATATCTGGCTGTTATTCAGGCTGAAAACGTTTGGAATTACCACACCGTACATCTTAAGTTAAACCTGAATAAAAGGATTTATCATCAAACACAAACTGACAGGAAGTACGGTAAGTGGAAATGATGAAAACTTCCTGTTGAGGCGACAATGCTTTGACGTCTGTTCACACTGAAACACTGAGAACGCCGTATTTTCCTGTAGAGCCACCAGTGTGTGATGCTTTTAAATCATGAAAACCAAAGGCAGAGAACAGAACCTCAACAGCGAATATTCACTTTTATTAGAGAAGCGAAGTTAAAATCAAGAGTGAGGATCGCACACCGCAGCAGCGGCGCTTCAGAAACGCTGTTTCCCTCGTTTCCACGGAGCCGGAATCCGACATTTTTCCAAACTTTGGGAGTCATTTTCATAAAGTTGTGTTTCATGCAGCATCATCGTGTCGACAGAGCCTCAGAACTCCACCAGGTCTTTACATTTCCATGTCGGCGGCCCCGAAGCGTCATCCTGGAGGAGGAGA
The DNA here is from genome assembly GCF_902148845.1 of Salarias fasciatus. Classification (NCBI taxonomy): domain Eukaryota; kingdom Metazoa; phylum Chordata; class Actinopteri; order Blenniiformes; family Blenniidae; genus Salarias; species Salarias fasciatus. The sequence goes on from NC_043754.1 coordinate 25,116,916, forward strand.
GCGAACTCAACGCCAAAATAACGAAGACGGAAACAAAACCAATGAAACAGCTCAGGGACTTCCGGGTATGGCAGCAAACTAGACGGACGCACGTCTCCTACCTCCGCATACTTTTGCCAAGAATTCCCATGTAACTTATATCTTTGCAACTAAAAGATAAACAGCTGCCGCGCTAAAGACACACCCATGGCATCCGGACCTGGTAAAGTGAGTAAGGGTCGCGGTAAATCCTCTCAAGCGAAAATTGACTTCGGATCAACTAAAGGTAGCGGAGAAGCTAATGCTAACACTAGCATGGCAGACGCTAACGCAGATGTCGAAGGTGGTAGCCACGATCCAGTCCTCGAAGCCATTAAAGACCTAAAAGCTGACTTTTCCAACAGATTTGATGGAGTCCTAGCCGCAATAGAAGGAATAAAAACTGAGGTTGGCGAATGCAGGGAGCGCATTATTTCCGCCGAGACCCGCATCTCAAACACCGAGGACAAAGTAGCTAGCCTTCAAGCTAAAGTCTGCCACCTCGAACACAAGAACAGGGACATGGAAGACAAGGTATTGGACTTGGAAACTAGAGCGAGGAGAGCCAACCTGCGACTGGTGAACCTACCGGAGAAGGCGGAGGGTGGAAATGCCTGCTCCTTCCTGGAAACCTGGATCCCGGAGGCACTAGACATCCCTCTGCTCAAATCAAAGCAGTTTTTGGAGAGGGTTCCTCGTATCGGCCCGCGAGACGACCTCAACTCCCGTCCAAGAACTGTCATTATGAAATTCCTCAGCGACCGAGACAAAGTACTTGTGATGAATGCCATCAAAATAAAAAAGCAAGTCTTGTACGAGGATAAACCGGTCCGATTCTATCCCGACATTGCGGCTGGACTGCACAAAAAACAGAAGGAATTCGATCCAGTGAGACGTCAACTCCGTGAAATGGGGATAAGACACGGAATGCTACTACCACTACCGGCTACTACCGGAGGCTTTCATACGCCGGATACAGGAGGAGGAAAACACTGGATAAACAACAGCATGAAGAAGTAAGGGAAAAAAAAAAAAAAAAGAATGACACTGCACCAGTTTTTTTTTTAGTTTGTTTTGTTTTTAAACCCCCTAGTCTGACGCTAGGGGGGGTGGGACAAGACTCACTGGTGATCAGCAGCGAAGTGGCTGATTTATGAGACTTTATTTTTGTCCTGTGCTCTGTGAGGATATAACCTTGTTAGAATTTTCTGGTAATGCATGAATATAAAGAAAATGGTCTGTATTACATGAACAAGTTTTGTGAAATCAAAATGTACTACCTGGCATTTGTGGCGTAATATTTCCCCCCTGTTTTTTTTTTTTTTTTTTTTTTTTTTTACGGTTGGGGGTTTCTGATTTTTCTGAGCTCAGCAGGCCAATTTTAGTTTTGTTCTAAAGGGTAGCAAATGCAGGTCACATAAAAACTTTACTATATTTATGCCTGGTATGGAATTACTTTTTTGGGAAACCTGTTATCTCTTTTTCACCTTTTTAAAAGTGTGTGGAGGTGGAGATGTTTGTGTTCAAGATGAGGTTAAATTCTGTTCATTCCTCATTCCATGTGGAATGACTTATAGCAGTACCGAAGTGGGGAGTAGGGTGGGGGGAAAGTGGGTTGTAGAACCATGGGTTTATGTTCAGAGGAGGATGCAGTTAGCAGCATCTAGGGTGATTGTATTTCTGGTTGTTGAAAGGTACATTTACACACTTAATCATGGGAGCGCTATTCTTGATGAGCAGTTATGGCCAATATCTTAGAAATTAAGATGACATCTTGGAACTGTAGAGGGTTGTCAAAACTTAAAAAAATTAAACAGGTGATGGGAAGGTTAAAGGATATACAATCCAAAATTATTTTTCTTCAAGAGACGCACCATACTGTAAAAGAAAATTTAAAGATTAGGAGAAGTTGGAGGGGGCAGGTCTTTTCAGCACCGTTTACTTCCCAAGCAAAGGGGGGTCATGACTTTAATACACAAATCTATCCCTTTCAATGTCCATAAGGTGATTGCAGATAGGATGGGAAGGTATCTGATAATCCAGGGTACTCTCTTCACAGAACTTCTAAATTTAGTAAATATATATGCGCCAAATAAGGACGAACCAGACTTCTTTAATAATTTATTCTGTTCACTATCTGCACTTAAAGATATGTATATTTTAGCTGGTGACTTTAACTGTGCTCTCGACCCCAACGTAGATAGATCAACACATGTAGATAAATCTCACAGCAAGAGTAGAGAAATTATCATCCAGTTTATTAAAGAATTGAGTCTGAAGGACGTATGGAGAGACAGAAACCCAGGAGTTTCGTCATATTCTTGTTTCTCTGGCACGCATAACTCATACTCCCGAATTGACTACTTTCTGATATCTGTTAGCCTATTATATAAAGTGAAAGAATGCCATTATGGCAGTATAGTAATCTCAGACCATGCCCCAGTCAATCTGGTTTATGTAGATCCAGGCCTAATACGAGATCCACCTAAATGGAAATTCCAGCAAAAATGGCTAAAGTACCCAGATTTAATGCAGTGGTGGGCCGTCAGGGCCTGCAAAGCCTTCTCTGCTGGCCTAAAAATTATCTGAATTACAGACTGATGTAAATTATTATGATTATTTTGTCCATAAATAATTAATAAATGATTCCAAACGGTATGTTCCAGTTCCTTTCATAGTTTCCCCGTGGTTGCGCTGCTTCGACATGTTTTTTTCATATTAAATCATTTAACCAATCAGATTTTAGGCATCATCTGTTGCTAGGGTCAAAGAAATCTGCCCGAGGCCTTCGCTATCCGTTCCCGATGGCGCAGTGAAGTAAAGTGAAGCGTCAAACAGACAGCTGCTTCAACCAATCAGACAATTGCTTCAACCAATCAGACAGTTGCTTCAACCAATCAGATTTCGAGTTGGCGACTCAGCGCCTTCTAGCTTCTAACAACAGCAGATCCAGGCCCTCTGATTTACATTCACCAAGAGATACAGTAGGGGGCGGTATGCACCTAAGTTGTTGGTCGCCTACCTCAATTATTCCAAAGAAGAAGAAGAAGAACAAGACCTGAAGAGAAATAAAACTTACGCCAGAAATACCACAGGACAGCTGGACTTTCAGCCCTGGCTTTATGGAACTGAAACGCACGGATAATCTATATGACAGAGCAGTTGAACTCTTTTTGAGGAAGGAAAGGAGGATGTATTTTGTTTTCAAATAATCTGGATTTTGGTGAGTAAAATGTTCCTCTTTTCCTAAATAATATTGCTGTTTTATTAAGTTGTTGATGCTCATTGTATGTGCACAGATGTAGTAGGAGAATTGTGCACTTCAGCAAAGGCATTTATTGTGGCTGCACAAGTATCTATCTGCTGTGCAACAACTCTTTATGTGCATATCTGCATAATAAGATTTTTTTTTTGTAGACAAAATAGTTATTGAGAGGTGGATTGGTTCAGGCGGATCTGTTCTGAAGGCCGTAATGTGAAATGCACGGTCCGCCACTGATTTAATGGCATATCTAGAAACTCAAATTGATGATTATTGTAATGTCGGCGACGGTGAAATAAGGAGCGTTTTGATATTCCACAAATCCGACTTTATTACAGGAACACAAACACATCACCAATGGAGCTTCCTATGCCACAGCAATACCAAGAATCACTCAGGGTGGAACATGAACACAGAACCCGGCCAAAATAACACACTAAACGATGCATAACGTAATGTCACAAAACAACAACTTAAAAGCAATAACACAATTGAGTTTGAAACGAGGAAAACACCCCCCTCGAGAACATGTCCCATAATGCCTTTCGGCCATTCACCCCAGACCGCCGCTACATTATTTTACATTCAATACTTCAGAAACCTCCGCATCCATCAGATGGGAAGCATTCAAAGCTTTTATCAGGGGACAAATAATAAATTATACAAGTTCAATTACTAAAAAGGCCAAACAAAAATTGAGAACACTGGAATCAGAAATTAAAAAAACAGAGAATATGTACTTTACGAACCCCTGCCCAAAATTACATCAAAATCTATTGTTACTGAGATCACAATACAATGAAATTTCATCTTCAAAAGCCATAGCTAATTTGTTAAAACTTAAACAATCATTTTTTGACCAAGGAGAAAAATCTGGTAAAATCCTGGCTTGGCGCATAAAACAATTTCAATTAGAAAGATCGATTACAGAATTAAAAAATGATAAAGGAGAAGCAATCCATGACCCGGCAGCAATAAACCGCTCCTTCAGGGCATATTATGAAAAGTTATACAGCCCAGAGACTGAAGTTGATTACCTAGATCCAAGTACCCTCTCCTTTCTAGAAAATATAAACATTCCTACAATAGATGGGGAGGAAAGTACTGCACTGGGAGCAAATTTGACCTTGGAAGAGATCTAAGAGGCAATAAAGAATATGAAATCTGGAAAAGCTGCAGGGCCAGATGGTCTGCCAATTGATATTTATAAAAAATTTGTATTAAAACTCAGGCAACCCCTCTTGGAAATGTTTACTGAATCAATTCAAAATGGAATACTTCCTCCCACCTTAAGAGGGGCGTTAATTACACTCCTTCCAAAACCTGGAAAACCTCCTGATAGGTGTGAAAATTGGAGACCAATTAGTCTCTTAAATTCTGATTTAAAGATTCTATGTAAAATCTTAGCAAAGAGATTGGAGTGCCTATTACCTGCCATTATCAAGGAAGACCAAAACGGGTTCATGGTGGGACGCCAGGGCTTCCATAATGTAAGAAGGGTGTTAAATATTTTGCACGAACAGAGGGAGATGCGAGATACAGCTTTCTTGGCATTAGATGCCGAGAAAGCTTTTGACAGGGTTGAATGGCCGTATTTATATGAAGTGCTTAAACGCTTTGGTCTGGGGCAGGGATTTTGCAATTGGGCCAAACTTCTTTATAATCATTCTTATGCTGAAATAATCACTAACAGCATTATCTCACCACCAATAAAGATAGGAAGGGGCTGCAGACAAGGCTGCCCCTTGTCCCCCCTGTTATTTATTTTATCACTCGAACCTCTCGCTATTGCTATAAGGGATCATGTTGCAATCAGGGGGATAACCCTTGGAAGACTTGACCACCGGATAGCTCTTTATCCGGATGATGCCATTCTTTTTTTAAAAAAATTACAAACATCTATCCCAACTCTTCTAGACATAATTAAAAAATTTGGATCTATATCCGGCTACAAAATAAATAAATCAAAGTCCTCTATAATGCTTTTGAATTCTGAAGAGAGGTCAAACCCACCTAAATGCACTCGTCTATTTAGAAATGTGAATCATTTCACTTATCTTCGAATTGAAATTATGCCAAAACTGGAAGATGTCGTACCACGCAATTATACCCCAATTATTGAAAGTGTTTCTAAAACAGTGGAAAGATGGTCAAATCTCCAAATCTCACTGATTGGCAGAATTAATATATTAAAAATGAATGTGGTCCCCAAATTTCTGTATCTGTTTCAGAATATCCCCCTGCCACCCCCATCAGAGTTTTTCCCCAAAATTAAAAAACTTTTTAACAAATTCCTTTGGAACAATAGACATCCCAGACTTCGCTTGTCCCTCTTATATTTGCCTTTTGACAGAGGAGGGCTTAAGTGCCCTAACATGCTCTGGTATTACTGGGCAACCCAACTACGAACAATAATGTTTTACTATACCCCAGAAAATGCCCCTGCATGGAAATCTATTGAAATGCTGTCTCTTCAAGTGCCCCTCCCTTATTACTTATACTCTGACAAATACAACAAACTTACAAAGATAACGTACAACCCAATAGGGAAGAATATGATTCGTGTCTTGCATGCTACCCAAAGTTACTTAAAGGAAGCCTCATCCCTTTCTATATTCAGCCCAATCTAGGGCAACAATGACTTTGTTCCAGGCAGAAAAGATGGAGGCTTTAAATTATGGGCAGACAGGGGGGTGGGGTTAATGAAGGATGTCTATGGAAGGGATGGAAGACTCCTAACTTTTGAACAACTGGTTTCTAAATTTAATATTCCCCGTAAACATTTTTACAAATATCTGCAATTAAGAAATTTTATCAGATCCCGTCTAAGCAATTTCACACATATTCCCTTTATGTCTGTCTTGGAAACATTTCTAACTAAAGACCCTTACAACAGAGGTATAATTTCTGAAGCATATGACACGCTGATGGCATCTTCCTCTTAATCCGCTGATGCAAAACTTTTTGCTTGGAGAACTGACTTACAGGAGGAGGTAACCATGGAACAGTGGAAGAAAGCCTGTAAAGTAGCTCAAACACAGACATGTAATACACGTCTTAAAATACTTCAATTTAATTGGCTCATGAGAGTGTATATTACTCCAGAAAAAACTTAACAAATTCAACATTTATATCCCAGATCTCTGTAACAGATGTGGAGAAGATAAAGGCACTCTGATCCACTGTCTGTGGTTATGTCCAAAAATTAAAGAATTCTGGAGAGAAGTCAGCAATAAATTACAGGAGATTTTGCATTTAAAACTAGTGTTGGAGCCTAAACTTTTTATTTTGGGGTTATATCCTGAAGAACTCCACATTAATGGTTATGAAAAATTTTTCATAAACCTGGGAATACTCCAAGCAAAAAGAGTTATTGCTTTGTCGTGGAAAGAGATGGGCAAACCAAGCATAACAAAATGGCTTAAAGAATTGTGTGAATGTTTATCATTGGAAAAAATTACTTACATCTTAAAGGATAAACAGGATACTTTTGAAAGAGTTTGGGGTCACTTCATCAATTACATTATGAACAAGGATCTGTCTTATTTACTTAGAGAATCTGGGACGTCATAACCCTGTACGGTTTCACAACAATCCTGTATTTTGGCAGGGCTGCTCAGCCTCTGGAAGGACTCTCATGTACTCAAATGCTGATTTTGTAAATGTACCTTGTGGTTTGTTTGTTGGTTTATAAAATGTAAAATCTTAATAAAAATATTATTAAAAAAAAAAAAAAAAAAAAAAAAAAAGAAACAGCTCAGAGAGGTCAAGAGGGCAGGTCAGGACGGCGGTAACCGAGGCCGAACCCCAGCGGGCTGCGCTCCAGCAGCGGCGGATTGGCTGGAACTCCGCCCACACACACTCCTCTCTGATGAGATTACAGGTGGAGCAGCGAGGAGGGGCGCGCTTGTTTTGGTGGGCTGGTGGTGGAGGAGGATAACCGAGTTACCGGACCGCTGGATGCTTTCAGGGGAGGGGGTGAGTGACAGGGTTTGCCCTGAAGGAGACTGTCACGTTACCCGCCGACCTCGTTGCCTGAGATTGTTGCCATGGAAACCAGACGCCATAATGAACTAATGAATCACGGCGGCACACCTCGGCTCAGACCCGTGGGTGGGTCGTCGGGGGGGGGGACCAGCGTTTGGGGACCCAGGTGGCCAATTGTTCCCAAAAGCAGTGAATCAAAACGTGTTGTGGACGGCGGTTAATCAGCGGCAGACAGCCGGCCGCCGCTCGCTCCCCTCTCTGATTACATTAATAAGACATTCAGAGCTGCGCCGCCATTTTTCACTCACATAATGGAGACGCTGAGAGCACGTCTGAGTTCACTGTGCTGCTGTACAGCGCCACCATCAGGGCTGCAGCAGGCCTGCAGCGCCGCTCGCTGGCTGGTTTGTTTGTTTGCGTGATGAAGTGAGAGGAAGAGTCGGGTTGTGGTTATATACTGGACATCAGTGTTGAATATTCACAGAAGTTCTCAGGTTTTCTGAACAAAAATCAAATAATGATTGGAGCAAATGTGTAAATCTTTCTGACTTATCTGCTGAAATGTGCTGAAATGAAAGTGTGAAGAGAATATGTCAGTTATTTCTAAATGAAATCTGCTGAAAGCTTCATGAGCGATCTCACTGTTTGCAGATGATGCCATAAACACTGACAGAGAATTTGGGATACAGGTATCGATGTTGGTATCGGTACATCCGTCTTGAGCGTGTTGAAGTGTTGCCTTACTAAGTTTCTTACTGCTGATAGATCACGTGACCCGACTGACGGCTGTGGAGGCAGAGCGTCTCCTGTATCCACACCGGGAGGCGATGATGATGATCATGTTAAAGATGAGAGCAACTGGCCGATTGTCAGAGCTGGCAGCTCCTCCTGACTCTGACTGAGCTCCTGTAATAACCATCAGGCCCCCGCTGACTGGAAATGAAGTGAATACACTCACCGTGAGAGTATATTCATGAGACAGAGGCAGTGATCGCAGGTTGATACAGTCAGGAGGGTTTTCTGAGGCCTGGATTGGTGGCGAGAGCTGGACGAGTGTCTCTGAGCACAGAGGAGGATGTGAATCTGTCTCGCTGCATCACTACTACTCATATCAAACACTGTATGTCCCTGGTAGTGTCGATCTTACTCTTATTTCCCTCTTTTTAAGCAGGCTGTTGAAGTGATGCACCCGGGCAGCTGATAATAGGGCTTTAAACTCCCCCTCCTCCTTTCAGCCGTCTACGGCTTCACAGGCAAGCGAAACGAGCGCTCCTCTGCTGCTTTCTGAGGGAAAACTCCACTTCAGGACCGAGTTCTCCAAACCTGGTGACAGGCCTTCAACGTCTCGCAAACAAACCACTGGGAGACACCGTCTCTTCTTTATGTGCTGAGTGGGGGATCTTTGAAGACCATAAACACCCCCACCTCCACCCCCCACATGACTGACGGCCCCAAGTGGAGTCGCTCGCACCATTAACCTCAAACCATTAAATAATCTGCTCACATGAAGAGGTGGAGTGTGGAGCTGCCAGAGGTGCTGCAGCTCCTCGGGGTGGAGAGCCAGGGTGGGGGTCACGCTGCTCTTCATCCTCTATTGACGGGTGTCTCTGAACTCCTGGGATGAGCCGAGTCGGCGCCTCCTCCTGAGGCGGTCTGGGTGGTTTTACGGTTGTGCCGCGCTGCAGTTGGGTTTTTGTTGCCCTCTCCGTGTTTTCAGCAGACAGCTGTGACACTGCAGAGGTGGGTTTCTACAGAGCGCCGCGTCCTGCAGCTGCTGCCCGGACGTCCAGGCAGCGCCGGGTCACTCCACACTGGCTTTTAAATAGACACAGTTGGAATTATAACCCCATGAAACAGATTCACGCCTCGTACGCTTTCCCGAGTTTGTTTTTCTTCCACAACATTAAACAAGTGGTTCAGTGAACAGAACAGCGCCGCATTTCAACAAAGTTAAAATCTGTACGGAAATCCTCATTTCGAACTCAAAGAAACTTCTCCACGTCTCTGCTTCTGTGCCACGCTTACAGAACGATGTCTTCAAGGTCAAACAGAAAACGTTCACTGAAAACGCAGCTTCTTGAAAATGCCTTGACTCTGTCTCCAGTGAAACAGGTTGAAAACACAACTTTCTGAAACACTCCAGTGTCTCCATGGAAGTGAGTTGAAAATGCAACTTCTTGAAAATGTGCTCAGTCTCCATGGAAACGGGTTGACAGTGTTGCTACATTTTCAGGGATTTTGAAAATGGTCAAACTTTATGGAAACTGTTCTAAACTTTTCTCATGCAGGATCTTCCTAAGTCTGAACATGAAGCCGGAGTCCGAAGCAAAAAAAGAACCAAAACACCATGTGACTTCAGATGTCATGCTCCTCTGTCGTAACGAGTCAGTCCGGTAAAATGATCCAGTTTTCCTCCAGTATCGACACACATGTCCGCTGAGCTGCTGTGAATCCGGTGTTTGATGGAAACAGGCGCTCGGCCTCAGAAACCCCACAAAGACTTGATTCCTCCACTGACTGGTGAGGTTTTTCTGGAATAGGTTCAGACTTCCTGTAAAACTGCTGTAAAATGAGTCATAAAGTTTACCTTTTATCTCGCTGCAGTGTTTTTTTTTACTGGATTCATATTGATTGAATATTCATGTGTATTTTAATGTTTGCAGGTTTTTTTCCTGCAGAAACACTCACTGTATTTACTTTAGCATCGTTGCTCCGAATGTGTGTCTGCAGCTTTGTTTGATTTGGTTGTTTTCCTCGGCGTGGGAGCCACACCGCCGCAGGAGAGGGAAGCGGTAACCACGGTAACCTGGAAACGCGGTGACCAGCACGGCCCAACAATGACGGAGGCAAAAAAGCAACAATGACGGCTGGGGGGGGGCGGAGGATAAGACGCCTTTTCACTGCAAAACCAGGAACAAAGGCAATAAATCGGATGCAGCGAAGAAAAGCTCTCAGCCCGTCACTGGGCTCAGTGTGTGTGTGTGTGTGTGTGTGTGAGTGAGCGGTGTGTGTGTTTCAGTCTCTTCTTCTGGTCTCTACCTGCTGGAAGCTGTTCTGAGATCTGATTCATTCACATCATCGATTATTGTGCGACCTCCTCCACGCCCGCCGCGACCCCACGCCGGGGTCACGGCCTCCTTTAACGTCTCTGTGTGAGTGTGAGGGCAGCGTTACAGTCCACACACACACACACACACACACACACACACACACACACACACACACACACACACACACGGGGGGGGGGGGGGGGGGGGGGGGGGGGGTGCTGACTCTCCATTTTTCATATCTTCAAATTTCACAGTCTTTAGGCAAAGAGCGTGAAATTGAATTAAATTTTAATAAAGCGGGCGGCGCGGTGCCGTCCTGGCAGAGACGACTTTACTCTGAACAAAGGCTTTAATTCATCCGGGGGAAATTAAGCTGACAGGAAACAGAACGCAGCGGCGAAACGAGCGACGGCGAAGATGCAGGACGAGCCGACCAGGAGGCCCGGGCTTCGCTGGTGTTTCATGTCAAACACGTGTTCATCCTGTGGAGGCTGACCCCCCCCCCGCCCACTGGGACACTGGGACACTCAGGACAGAGTCCACTGACCTGCTGATAGAGACAGTGGAACGTCCGGTTCAACACTCAGCCCGTTTTCCTCCACAGTTCAGAGAAGCAGCAACGTTTCAGACGCCAGCGCTGGTGATGGCGTCCGTGAAGATCCCGCTGCACAAACACTGCAGTCGGTGGATGTTTGGTTTCTGGTTCCGGTGTTTTCTGTGGAGAAGCGTCGGCGCTTCGCTCTCGGCCTCAGGCTCTTCTGGGGGAATCTGCTCCCGGAGTAAAGAGAAAAGTGAGTCAGAACACAAATTAGGAATATGGATTACACAGTGAAACCCCCCCGACCCCCCCGACCCCCCGCTGTGTGTGTAATTGTACGGGGGGCAGGCGGCACCTGAGCGCCGTGGGGGTCCCTGGGTGTTTTTTTTTTTTTTACGGGGGCGTCGTCCTCAATCAGACGAAGGACAAAATGTGTCGAGATTAATTTGGTCTTGGCTCAAACCAAATTGGCCATCTGGCTCAGCAGAACACAGAGTGTGTGTAGGAGTGGACCTATTGACCCGCTTCATTGTTCACCCCGCGGGTCCCCCCCCCCCCCCATGGCCCCCCAGGGCCACACATTCCCTACATGTGGGTCAAGGTGAGGTGTAGTTGTGTTGTTGGGGTTTATTAATATCTACGACACACTTCGGGCTGCAGTGTGTCTGAAATGTGAAACATCCACCATCATCTGAAGGCAGGACCTCCCCAGGAGGATCGCTGCTCCGCCTCTCTCTGACTCACCTCCGGCCGTTCTAAAACTGATCCGGGGTCAGGCTCCGAGGTCACGCTGCAGAACGTACCTGCAGGCGACGCACGTTTCCTCCCGTGTGAGAACGAACACACACCATGACACAGGAGTGTGTGTGGCGTGCGGACGAGCTGCGCTGCAGTGAGGAGCAGATGTTTTCTCCTCCTCTTCAGCAGTGTGGGCGAGCGGCGGCGGCGGCGGCGGCGGCGGCGGCGGCGGCAGCTCCACTCTCAGACGCGTTTCGGCCTCCTTTCTCTGTGAAGTTTGCATGTTCTCCCTGTGTAGGTACTTTTGTGTCTATAATTGATAGAAGATTGGCTGCAGCACTTCAGGAGGCCAAACAAAAAAAAACAAAAAGCTTCTTTCGGGCCCCGGGGCGTGAAAGAAGCAGGCGCCGCCGCTCTGACTCCAGTCTGGAGGACTTTGAAGGAGCAGGAGACGGCTGGCAGATCGAGCGCCGCTCCAAAATTCCGTTTGATGGTTCAAGAGGTTGTGAAGCCGCATGGCAAACCAATCTCTCCCTGTACCGTCTGCTTGACGCGGTCGCCATGGAAACCTGCAGCCCAAATCCCCAGAAAGGCAGAGCGAGCTGCAGCGTGGGGGGAAGTCCTGCCCGGGTTCCTCCCAAAGAGGAGCGCTGAAATAAAGATGAATTCTCTTTTTTCTCTGGAACTCTGCAGGCCATGAAGCGCTCTCTCTCTCTCTCTCTCTCTCTCTCTCTCTTCCTCACACTTCCTCATTCCTCTTGCTCTCAATTAACAAGTGGATGCAATCCTGTTCCCGTCTTATTAAATATGCATGTTTCATTCATCTCTCAGTTCATATTTCAGAGGTGAAGCAGTTTCTGTCTTGGGACTTAATTTACTGATGAGGCGGGGAGAGATCTGAGGCCGGTGGCTTCAGGAGCCGAGCTGCTTCCTCCATTAGCCTGGTTTTGTTCAGTGGCTGACTGGAGCGGCGAGCGGCTGTGGCGGTGAGGAGGAAGACGGCTGGCGGTAGACATGTGCTGCGGTCGACGGCCGGATGCAAACCCAGATCGTTTCAGCGACGCGGCGAAGGCGTTCCCATCTCGTTCACACCTGCTCCGATCCGCTCACACTCCTGAAGATCGACTCCTTCCGCCTCCATAATTTAGGCAGGGCGATGTTATTTAAAGCTGCAGCAAGGGCCGACACTAAAATATTAAGGTGTTGCTTCAGGAAGAAGAAAAAAATAACCTTTCAGTGACTTCATGAAGCAGAGAGGCTCAGAGAACAGATCCACAGGAAGCTGCGCAGCCGAGTTATCGACCAACTGGGTTGGTGTAACGTGGATACTTTTAAAAATGTCACTCTCAGGATCGAGTCTACATGATTTCAAGTGATGACGTAGCAACAAGGATGCTCACGGCCACTGAAAACGCAACTTTTAGAGTCAGTCTCCATGGAAATAGGGGAAAACGTAGCTTTTTGAAAACCCTCAGGATCCGCTTTCATGTAAATTGGGGGAAACGTAACTTTTTGAAAACGCTCACAGTCCGTTTTCATGTAAATTGGGGAAAACGTAGCTTTTTGAAAATGCTCAGGGTCCATTTCCACGTAAATGGGGCAAAACGTAAGGTTTTGAAAACCTCAGGATGTTTCCATGTAAATGGGGGAAAACGTAACTTTTTGAAAATGCTCACTATCCGTTTCCATGTAAATGGGGGAAAATGTAACTTTTTGAAAACGCTCAGGCTCCGCCTCCATGTAAACGGGGAGAACGAGCTCGGTGTGACTTTGCGGATTGTGGTTTTTCCCATATTGACTAAAACACGGTGGATATTTAGGACACCAGGAGCATGTTGTCACTCAGAAACGTCTTCAGCAGTGTTCCAGATGAAACGCGCTCATTGAAACTTTAATCAAGCTGCTGTAATTGTTTCAAATCTCCGCCGCAGTGCGAGATTTTAGCAAATTTAAACAGTTTAGTTTAATCGGTTCTTCTGTCATGAGCTGCTGCTTCTCTCGCTATAATCAGTCTGTCCCAGACGGAGGCTCATCAGTGCTGCCCTCCTCTTTCTCACACACACACACACACACACACACACACACACACACACACACACACACACACACACACACACAGAGGAAAGAAAGGCCTCAGTGCGTGGGGCCCGGCCCAGTGAAGCCTGACGCCCCCCTCAGCCTCCCTGCAGCTGCTGCAGTCCTTCCCAGGCCGGCCCAGATAAGAGGAGGTCTTTATCTGCCCCCCCAGGAGGGGAGGGGGTGCAGGTTAAGTTGGAGGTGAAGGTTTGACACGGCGGTCCGTCTGCGGCCTTCCTCCTTGCCCTCCCTCCTCCCTCCTCCCTCCTCCCGACGCCAGGCCCGGGCCCGGTCCCCGGTCCTCATGTCCCTGGGCTCTTCTTGCCGGGCCCCCACTGCTCCGGCTTTAATGAGAGAGATGAAAGAGCCCCCCCCCCCCGCCTCGTCTCTGTTCCCCCTCCCGTTTGTTCTGCCTCGCTCTCTCTGGCCCTCCAGCTCTAACTCATCCAGCGGGTGGGGGAAGACGCTCCACGCTCAGAAATTGGCTTCTATTTTAAATTTTTCAGGTATTCTTCCCTCTGATCCTCTCCCGTCCTTTACTGTTCCGACTCCAGAGCTGAACACACACTTCATTATGAAGAGCGAGGAATGCAGCTTTTCCTCTCTTTTTGGTTTTCTCTCCATATATCTTCTCCTGAGCCACAGTTTTACTCTTCAGATTGATGAGACTCGTAACTCATGTCAGCAGGAGCGGAGAACACACCTGTGGTTGCTTTATCACATCTTCACGCTCTCTTCTGCTGACAACTTCACCCCGGGTTGGCTGATAACACACCACAACGCTCAGCAGATATTATTTTGGATGAAAGAGAACAAACAAAGTGAGATATCTTAGTCTTAAAGAGCTCCAACACATCCACCTTTTTCTGCTGTATTTATTATTATTTTGAGCAATATTTTCTGTTTGTAAAGAACTTCCAGCTGGATACAAAATGTGGACATTTCCACCATTTCTACAGCTTTGCAGCAAATAATCATAAGACGGTCTCAGTTTCTAATAAAGAATAAAAACTGTAGTCTAGCTGCTGAGAGGAAGCTGAAGTGACAGTTTCAGTGTTTTGACTTCCAGTTTACTGTCAGTGCAATGCTGCCTCCTGGTGGCCACAGTAAGAATGTCCTCACAAAGGGAAATTTATTTCAAATAGAGGGAAACATGAAAATGTTTTCAGAAAACAAACACTTGAGTAAAATCTTTGAGTTTTTCATCACCATCTGTGTCATCTACTAAAAAAAAGAGTAAACACACATCTTTAAAGGAGTGTTTCATTCAGCAGTAAACTTCCTGACAAGTTCAAATCTGCAGCAGCTCCTGAGTAACAAACAGCGGGGGCCGACCCCCCTGCGTTCAACATTCTGTCTCTAAAAACAACAACCTGACCTTTGATTTAACGTTAAACTCGTCCGACGGACCGTAACGACATTTTCACACACAGGAAATGACAGAAGACTGATCAGAGTAACGGAGACGTGGCGGAGAGCTGAGCTCAGAGCAGCACAAAGCGCTGAAGGCAGTTCAGACTCCCGTCAGGCGCTCTTCGACTTGTTGCTGGTGTATTTCTGGTAAACCACTCCCAGGGTGGTGAGGAAGTTTCCCAGGAAGAGAACCAAGTAGGAGCAGCCGCACATCGCCACCTGGCACAGGAACACAGACAGCAGGAAAGGACGGTGGTGCTGTGAGTTTTAAATGCATCAACAAGGTTCAGGAAGACATGAAGGGACAAAAGAGTCAAATGTTATTTCTCCAGAGCTACAAATTGCCATTTGTGAAGTTTCTTGGGGGGAAAAAAAAGATTAACAGAGGAAAATAAAAAGCATTTCAGTTTTTCTTAATACCTTAATTCTAAATTTTGAAAAATTGCTTTCTAAAAGCAGTTGTTGTTGACCAAACCATGCCAACTGAACCAGAGGAAGGGCGCCTTGTTTCCAGGGTTTGGGAGTTCGAGGGTTCCACTAACCTGCCACTCCTTGCACTCTGGGAGCTGGGACATCTTGAACAGCGTGATGCTGTTGTACAGCTGCCACGACTGCAAACAAAGAAGAAACAACACGACACATCTGGCTTTGATCAGCTGATTTAGCTTCTTCATACAGTGACAGGCAGATCAAGACCTGATCAGCTTCTTCACACTGCATGTTCTGATTGGATTCAATCCAGAATCTCCTAAACTCAAGCTCAAGACTTCACCCGACGTGTTACCGAAAAAAAACATCAAGACGCAACAGTGGATCCATGAGACGACCGCTAAAACAAAAGGTCAGCTTGTCCAGGTTCACAAAGACGCTTTTCGCTCACCTGACCAAAAAACAAGAATGGGAGGAGGAAGGTGAGCCCTCTCCACATCCAGGACTGGAAACCCTCTGAAAAACAAACCAACAGGAGAGCCGGTGTGTTTGGACGATAACACTCTCTTGTCTGTGTCCTGCCGGTGTGTTCAGACTCACTCACCCACTGTCAGGTCCATGTTGTGTCTCTCTCCCAGCGCCCGGAGTCGGTACAGACAGCCGCTCTGGTAGTAGTACTGCAGGAACTGGACGAAGCCTGATTCACACCCAGCACAGAGATGAGAACATGCATCTGAACGGAGGAAGTGTTTCACCACTTCACTTCAAAATGAATCAGCAGAGAGGCGATGCAGACTGGTGTTCACACACTCCGACAGGAGCGTTTGGTGAACTGGTTTTCACTGCTAAAGAGGCATTCAGCACTAACTCAACTCATATTTGCTATTTTACTTCCAGCTGCATTCAGCTCTTTGGGTTAAAGTTGAAATCTAGCAATGTTTCTGTCACAGTCTGACCTTTGACCTCATATCTGCTAATAAAGCTGCTACTTGGACACATTAGAAACAAGAGTTACTGAATGTTTCTTCATCTTTACACTTTGTAAAGTCCTTCTTTGTGCTGGAACAAAATGTTTTATTTGGCTTGACTTCCTTTTTTCTTCATTTCCTCAGAAGAGAAGTGGCATCGACTCAGAGCGGGCGTTACAGAACGGAGGAGGACTCACTCTGGTAGAGACAGTAGCTGATGAACTGGTTCCTGAACATCTGATAGAGAGCTCCTTCTGGCCTGGAAGGAAGGGAGGAAAGACGAGAGGATGCAAACAGACATCAGGTTAGATTTCTGAGGCAGAAAGACACAAATCATCAAAGTCCTCCAGTTTCCTCGCTGTTCTCTGAGCTCTCCAGATCTTTACATTTACAAAGAAACTCACTAAACTGGAATTTTTCTTTTTGTTTTTCAGGCTTCATTCACAAACGTCTTTACTAAGAAACCAGCAGAAACTTTAACCCTGATTATTAGACACATTTGTTTTACCAATATGAAATAAGTCAGTGGGGATTCCAGATTACTGTGATTCAAGAGGAACACTGAACTATACATTGTAGAACTATAGAACTGGAGCTTAAAGACATTAGCGTGACTACGTAGCTATAATTACAGAATTACGGTTTATATAGAACCACAGATTATAGCACTGTAGACATATAGACCTACAGATGGGTAGATTCTGGAACAGCACAGGACTCACCAGGTGAGCATGACTCCGGACAGGAACGTGGACACATAGTGATGGAAAACCCACCAACCTCTGATCCTGAAACAACAGCAAACACCAACACTGACCAACAGAGGACGACTCCTGCTCACTAACCAGTCTGTGTGACGACAGAAGACTCTGGAGGGTCAGGAGAAGGGATCGCAGTCAGGGACGAGGCCTGCGGACCTGGAGCCGTTGCTGATGAGGATGCTCTCCCGGATGGTGAGCGTGCAGTAGTACCACACCAACAGGAAGTTGAACAGAGCATCCAGGGCTCTGGAAGGGAGCAGGTCAGGACACCTCATCAGACCGACACCACGAGCTTCAACAGAGCGGTGGGTTATGATACAATATATTACAATACAGCTCAGAGCAGGAAGATAAAACCAGATATCCTACACTGTGATACAGTCTGACACGCTTTGCTTCGTTGAGGGAATCGATTTTTGGACAAAGTATCTGGATATGGACCTTTCAGTTCTCTTTCGAGTTCACGGTTCTAGAATTGTCTGAGAAAATGTACAAAACACCAGAGCTTCTGCAGCTCTTCTGCAAGAGGTCACAGGTTAAAGTGCGAAGGCAATGAGAGAATTTGCACACTTTAAATGTTGTTTTAGTGTGTGTGTGTGTATGTGTGGTGGTTGAAGAAATGGTTGTTGAAAGTTTTTCATCTCTCATTCTCAGAAAAGCGTCTTTTTTCAGCAGCCTTCTTTTACCTGTAGCTGAAGAGGAAGCGGCAGGTGAAGGAGAAGACGAAGAGGATGACGGTGAGGACCAGTTTGAACTTCTCATACTCGTCTTTGTAGGCGAACCTGTTGAGTCAAACGGACGGTGTTGACGGTTTGGCAGCGGCCGGCTCGTCTCGGGGAAACCACCATGGGCAGGACTCACTTGGACTGTTTGTTGAGGAGCGTCACGTTGACGTTTCCCAGAACCAGACTGAGGTACAACCTGAGCAGGAACAGTTCCGCATCAGTCACTCGGCCGATAAACCACCTGACCCTGCCTCAGCCGGACCGACTGGGATGGAAACGTACCCGTTCTTCTTGGGGAGGAAAGCTTCCATCTCAGAGAAAGCAGCTTCTCTCCCGCTGATGGAGTCCCGGATTTCTGCGACGGCGTCCATCTCGTCCGGACTCACACTGGGTGGAGTGGAGGTTTCTTTGCATCTGCCGGCAGAAGGAGAAGGTGAAATCACAGGAGTCTACCGGGACCGCGCATCGACGCCGTCTGATCAGAACCGACTCTTCCAGGGAGCTGTCCAGCTCCTTCAGCTTCTTCCTCTGGCGAGCGATGGCTCCGGAGCAGCTGGCCTGCAGCTTGGCCACCTCCTCCAGCTTCTGCCTGTACAGGCGGTGGGTGTCCTGGAGACGGAGACAAGAGCAGGACAGCATGAGCCCGGACCCCGGGACAGTCCCGATCCAGCACGGGATCCTCCGCACTGCTGAAAGCGGAACATACGTGGTCAGATTTTTAGTTTAGATCATTATGTGGCTTCTTTCAACTTGCAGGATGAGGAGTGACCACTGACGGTGGTTTCTGGAAGTGTTTGAGTTCAAGCAGTGGTTTCAAACATCTTCACCATCAACTCAGGCTTACTGTGAATCATTACATTACATCATACCATACAGTGTGAAGGAACGTCTAAAGTCTTTACATTTAAACAAAACACATCTTTTAATTGAGATGTTGACGTGAACTTATCTAAATTATAGAAATCAAACTCAGTTCACCCACTTCAGATGTGTGTTATTTTAGTGTAAATTCTTATCTGAACAGAAAATACTGCCATTTGCCAGAAAAATAACCTGTTTTACTTTTAAAAACCTCACATTTATGCACAGAATAACGGGAAACCGCAAATCACCCACTTCTTCACATTGCTGCGTAAATGACTCTTAATGTAATGCAGGAGAACGTTCAGAAACTGCAGATATGTGATTAAATGTTCCTTTTCAGTGGTTCTATCAGAACCTCGGAGGGAGCGACCGGCTGCCGGACTCATGTGACGGTTTCTCCGGCGCTGTGAGGACCAGCTCGCTCCCTCAAACGGAAGCCGTGTTTGCGTCTTGGAGCCCGGCTACCGCTGCTGCTGAGGGCGGGTCCCGTCCGGGCTCCGGTCCCTCGGTCCGGACAGAACCACGGCGCCGGGGAACTCACCTGGATCTGCTGGTAGTCCTTCTCCAAATCCTCCCATTCCCGTAAACACTCGGTCAAACCGCGGGGACTGAA
The DNA here is from genome assembly GCF_902148845.1 of Salarias fasciatus. Taxonomy (NCBI): domain Eukaryota; kingdom Metazoa; phylum Chordata; class Actinopteri; order Blenniiformes; family Blenniidae; genus Salarias; species Salarias fasciatus. The sequence goes on from NC_043754.1 coordinate 25,136,358, forward strand.
CAGCATGGTCCCTACCGAGACATGAGGGGCTCCGGAGGCCGCGGCGCTGTGCAACAGATGTGCTGCGTTCAGGGACCGGAGCACAGCAACTGTCAACGGCAGTGCTGCGTTCAGGGACCAGACTGCAAGAACTGTCAACCGGAGTGCTGCGTTCAGGGACCAGACTGCAAGAACTGTCAACCGGAGTGCTGCGTTCAGGGACCAGACTGCAAGAACTGTCAATCGGAGTGCTGCGTTCAGGGACCAGACTGCAAGAACTGTCAATCGGAGTGCTGCGTTCAGGGACCAGACTGCAAGAACTGTCATGGGAGTGCTGCGTTCACTGTCCAAACCACAGAAACGGACAACAGGGTGCTGCGTTCACCGTCATAGGAAATACAACCAGTGCTGCGTTCACGTTCCCTACCACAGAATGGGAAAAACCATAAACCTTGGATTACGTCTGAATGACAAAAAAACTCCATCAGAGTGCTGCGTTCGAGGTCCGGTTCCGTGCTGCATTCAAGGTCTAAATAAAAAAAACGGAAGACAGTAGTGCTGCGTTCACGGCCGAAACGCAACAGTAGTGCTGCGTTCATGGTGCAAATAACAGAAACGGACAACACAGTGCTGTTTTTCAAGCAGTGTTGGTCAGCACGTGTTTTGTATTTTTAGAGCAGATATTACGCAACAGCTGGCATCTCCAACATGGTCATCACCCCCGGTTCAGCCCTACATGGACTGAGGTACAAGTTGTACCTTTCATATATTTCATGACTGAGGCGGTGCTCAGAAAACAAATCCCATCACTTCTATTTTCTGTACAGACATTTATTAAATGCTTCGGAGTCACAAAATATTAAAAAAAAGAAACACCTGTCAGAGGATTCAGCACTGAGCCACATTGTGGGCATATCTGGGCCCTTTGCTAGAAATAAGGCTGGGAGATGTCAGTGAGATTCGTTCCCTTGATGTGAAGCTCCCAGTTGAAGAGCTGCTGCAGAAACCCACTGTTGGGTCTCATCGAGGGCTTACACTTGAGCACGGACTTCCAGGCCTCCTGAAACAATTAGAACGAGAAAAAAATGCATTGTAAACGTCAAAGTATGTGTTGTTTATATGTGATTTGAGATTAATTCCACAATATGACCCCACAAATAGACATTTTATTACATTCTTCATCAAAACACGTGGTAAGTAACAGCATATTACACTCTGAAAATCTATCTTTGCTGCTTATATTCTCTTTTATGGGAAAAATCTAACATTTTTAGGGAACGTCACTGACATCCAGTGTGTATTTGAAGTGGTGCATGAGAAAAGCGATGGCCACAGCGCTGCAGCGGCTTCGACCCAGCCTGGAAACGATCAGGACGCGTGAGCCCACATCCAAGTTTGATTCTGAAAACACAGAATGAAGATGTCTACAGCAATCAGTTTCAAGTTTCAGCCATTCATCTTCTCTCATATGAACATTTTATTGAAAAATTTGATTAATAAAATGCAAAAAAAAACTTGACTTCATGCATGTTAACAAACCAACCAATTGAATGTGCCTTTTCCCATTCAAATGAGGAGATGCAGCGATCCTCTGATTTAAGAATCATGCATGTTAAATCTGTGTTTGCATTTCTAGTAATCAAAACAACCCCTAAAATTCAGCATACCTTACCAATAAAGCAACAAATCTTTTCAAAACTTGAATATAAGTCAGAAGTCACTGAGTCCTCCAGGGGGATGTTCAGCATGGCGTGTGTCCCATGAGCAAATCCAGACCTAAAAGACAAAGCAAGACACAAGAAACAGGTGATCTGGAAGAGAAGACAAAGGGAGGAGATGTGCTGAACAGTGAGAGTGTTCTGACTCTGGAGCGCCGCTCTGCGAGATGTGGACCACCGCTCTGACTTTCAGGTCTCTCAGGACGCTGCCGTCCCTGCCTTGACTCAGGTCTCCCATGTACAGCAGCCCCGGGATGACCTCCACTGGGTAGACCTTCAGGTTTTCCAGCTCCTTTACTTAGCAGCAGTTTTAGAAAAAAAGAAATACACAAGTACCACAGTGGCATCTAATTCCAAAGCTTCAGAGTAACTGCCTGCAGATTTCATTGACAGAAGTGTAAGATGTTGGCTGGACGAGTCCGTTTTACCGTCATGGTATAGAGAATCTTCTCGGTCCTCAGGAACGTGTACATCGCCGAGAACCTCTGGAAGCCTCCTCTCAGGATGAGCACCGGATTGAGGCTCATCTTTTCCAGGACCCGAGCACAGAGCGCCGCTCTGCCTGCAACCACAGCGACACAGCGTCTCACCTGCGGCCCGGGTGACGGGCGGCGACCCGCTGCCTCCCGGCCGGCGCACCTCCATCCTGAACGGAGCTGCTGCTGCTGTCGTAGACCACCACCTGCTGCATGCTGTCCACCTCCACCCACTCCGGCAGGAGCAGCGTCCCGGCTGAGCTCTGGAAGGTAGCACATGGGAGACTTCACGTAGTGTGATGATTCAGGGTCCAATGGAAGACAAATCACAACAGGAAAATGGTCTATCCGAGTCCAACCAGCTGTTCTTTGTCTCACGCTGAACCACATTCAGTCATGATGAAACTGAAAGCGTTCCCGTACCATTTGGACATTTTTAGCCGTGATAATGTGGCTCGTGTGGTAGTCTTGACTTTCACGAGCGTCTGGAGAAACAGATGAAACGTGATGAATCAAAGCGTGAACACCTCCCTGTGCAGCCTGTGCTCGGTGCTGAGTTACCGATCAGGTAGAGGTAGTTGACCTCCGCCAGCCGGGACACGCCGCCTCGCCGCTGGTTCAGCAGGTTGTAGAGCTCTGAAGGCTCGCAGAGCCTCACTGCCGCCATCAGAGCGGCGAGAGCCAGAGGAAAGCTCCAGGAACAGGGAAGGCTCCTCTGCTGGGTCACTGCAACATCCAGACAGCTGCCATCTGTTTGGATTCTGTTGCTAGGCAACTCAGAAAGGATCCTCATTGGTGGTTTGTTATGACGTCATGCCTTAAAGTGACAGATACAGTTTTTAAACTATCATATTTACTGACACTATTATGTTTGTTGGTTCTTTCTTTCGTATTTAATTAATTGATAAACAATAGCATAAAAAGTGATTTAAAACAGAAAAAAAACATTTGAACTCTAATTTTAGATCCTTACAGTTTTCTCTCTCTATTCCTCTTATATCTGGGGTGTCAAACATAAGGCTTATGGGCCAAAACCAAGAAAGCTGTCAAAACGTCAAAGAAAACAGATTTTTTTTTTCCTTAAAGAAAACTTCTTCAGACGAGACCTGAGCTAACTAGCATTAGCTTCAGAGTCACGCTGTCAGGGTGAGTTTGTACAATAGCATGAAGAGATGCTCCTTGGACGTTTCACTCTATTTTACACCAGAAGCTTTCATTAAAGTTGTCTTCATGCTGAGATTGGAATCATTTTCAGTGCTAACTGTTGTACGTACATCAAAAACTGGACGGATGTTTTCAGGATGAAAGAATAGTCATATAAAGCTGTTTGTCCCTTTGTTGCTTATATTAGTTATGTTTGTAACAAGCTAGCTCCCATCATCAACACCTATATGTGAATGTATGTGATTAAGCAGACCCAGCGATGTGTTCATGTCTGATATGATGAATATATTATAAGATACCATGAGTCATGCATATAATACAATACAAGAAAAAACAACTATTGCAAAAAAATCATCATCTTCAATTTAATTATAAAAAAAGTTGACAAAAAAATGAATTGTGTATAAAATCATGCTACAAAGGATAAACTTGTACTTTCTTTCACTTTTCCTTTGAGAAAGTTTGCAAAAATACACACTCGAATACCAACGTGTGACATAACGCGATTGTTTTTTCCTGCAGAAATGTGGCTCTTGCTAAACACACGTAACACATATCCAGACACACACACTTTTGTCCTGCCTGTGCAGTGGCTTTTGGAGAACAACATGTACTCAGTCCCAGCCGAGCCTGAATGAATGACTGTGTCCTCCGTCCGCCCAGAGCGGCCAATCATGCTGCTGGTCTGGGACGAAAACAAAGCTTCAGACCCAAGATGAAGGCCCAGAGGGAAGCCGGGCTGTTTCACCACATCCCGATGCTTCTGTGTTTTGCTTTCTTCAAATCAGGTATGTCACTTTTACGTCTGCTTTTTAATGTGCTGCAACCTGATAGAAAGTAGGTTTCATGCACAGGTCTGAAAGTAATTTACTTCTTGCATTCTTTGCAAAGATGCAGATTATCTGAGAATATCTGTTAAATTATAAAAAGAACTGTTTACTGTCTGACTTTTGCCCTCTTCTTCAGCTTGAGAGGTTTACATAAAAACAATCAGAGGATACAAACATGGAAAATGCCAAATTTTGAATAATATAACCAGTAATGAATGAGATCTGTTTGCTTGATTTTATCACAGAAAGGAGGAAAATGAAGAAAGTTAGATTTTACACTTATTTCCTTTCTTTGGAAGAATAGAAGATAAAATGTTTAAAAACAAGGTGTTTTGATCGATTCAGCTTATTTTGAACAATATTGCATCTTCTCTGGCACCTCTCCGTTATGTTGCATGCTCTTATGAACTGCTGTGTAATATTGCATCATCTTATTTGCCGTTAGATAAGGTTCTCAATTCCTATATAACGCTCTAATTTGCTATATAACGTTGCATCATCTGTATCTGCAGCAGTAAAGTGTGGGGGCAGAAAATATGAGGTCAGTTTGAATAAATTCTCTAAAAATTGACAAAGGTGCTTTTTGTGGCGTTAGCCTGCGATCGGGGCTGTGTTGGGCCGTGTGGGTGATTTCAGTCTCGTGCCCACCCCCACCCCGTGCCAACGGCCTGTACCAGAAGCGCTGCTGCTCCCAGATGCTTTCAGCTGGAGTCACTGAGCCGTTCTGTTTCTGCAGAGCCAGCACGGCGTCTCGATTGCCCCCAGTGTCCTTTTCATGAACCGCCAAGAAAGGAAATCTGAACAAACAATCGCTACTTTTGTTGGTATAAAGCAGGCCCATCCCTGAGACGGACAGCTGTTGCTATGGAAACGTGGACCCAGTGTCCTGCAGTGATGGGGTGTGGTGCTCCAGTAAACTGCAATAATTATCAGAGAGCATAACGCAAGAAACCCACAGTCTGAACCAGTGAAATGTCATGAAACCCAGCGCTGGTCCTTGTCCTGCAGGAGGGGTGCTGGCCGTGAACATGACCATCCCCAACACCCTGCTCAGAGGCACGGCGGGCGGCGAGGCCCTCCTGTCGGTCCGCTACAACAGCTTCAGCCTGGACCCGCCCGTCATCAAGTGGCAGCTGAAGAGAGAGAAGTCCATCACGGTGGTGCAGTCCATCGGGACCGACATCATCGGGACCCCCAGGCCCGAGTACCGGGACCGGATCCTGGTCTTTGAGAACGGGACCCTGCTCCTGCACAACCTCAGGCTGTCCGACGAAGGGATTTACGACGTGGAGATCTCCATCACAGATGACACGTTTCCAGGAGAAGGAAGCATCACACTGACAGTGGACGGTAGGAGAACACACACACTCACACACTCACACACACTCATATGAGCCAGCTTCAGTTTGATGACTTTCTCAAACACATCGTCTGGCTTGCTTTCAAGATTCTCCAAATGTCCACAATTCTGGTGCCCTTCAGTTCAGATATGTGTGAAAGTCCATAGAGTTTTGCCATTTTCTTACAGTTTGAGCAGCGTCTTCATGCACAAGTGAAGCAGTTTATACATCAAGAGCATTCAAACATGTGGTGCGCAGACCCCATTCGGGACAGCAGGGTGATTTCTAATGCAAAGAATTAAACATGTTATCAGTGGTTTTTCTGCACATTCTCTAGGATTTGTGCTGATCGAAGCTTCTCCTGGTCCACAGTTACAGCCGTATACCACACCATCATCTGCATCAGCTGAGACCCTGAGACAAAATCAGACAACGGGATTTGGGGAAAATGACTGTCATGTAAACAGAGCCTAAGACCCAGAACTGAACGGCAGATGACAACAGTATGACAGTGAAGGAGATTCAAATAAATTGCATTAGCATCATTGCAATGGTCACGAGGGGAGTTTGTGAGTATGTGCCTACATAAGGCTGCAGAAATCTAAATATTTCAGTTCAATCTGAACATTTTAGAGAATTACTCATGTTTCTATATTGCAGGTATGAGAGAAAATAGAGGGCTTGGTATTTGAAGGTTATTATTTCACCCATCAAATTGAGTTGTATGTCTTCACTGAACTGAGATTGGCTCTTGTATTAAAAGTATGAAAAAACCCCCAAGGTTTCTTTTCAGGTTAAACACTGAAATCCAGCAGCAAGTTAACATCATACTGAGATGAAACCAGTAGTCACTGACATGGCTCAAGGGCTGGGAGTCAACCCGGAAACAGGGAATAAGAACAGGCTGAAAACAAGCAGAAGAGCAGGACAGAGCTCTGATTGTCGCGGATGCATATCTCTGCGCTCCTGTCAGATTTTATCGGTTTCCACTCCGCTTGGACAGTGGTGGGTTTTCCCTCATGTGGATGATGGATGGTTTTACACACCAGCAGAGGTGTTTGTGGTTGGGTGAAGAGGCTTCTGCTCAGGCTGTGGGTGGATGAAACTATGCTGGGAATCATGTGAAGCCATCTGACTCCATTAATCACAGTTTGCACTTCGTTTGTCTGATGTTGGGTTTGACAGTAAAGTAAATGGCTAAGATTTCAATATAAAGTCAATTTTAATGGTACAAAATTCAGTGAAATGTCCAAAAAAAAACCCCCACTTCTCTACAAGTTTTTACATATTACAAAGCTTTGAGGCTAACGCTGGTTAGTAAAGATAGTTAGCGTTCAGCTGGAGCCTCTGCTGTGTCGTGTCTGCCACTCTTGAGAAATTTATTCAGAAAAAAAAAATGTTTTCTTTGGAATCTTAACAGTTTGTTTGTCACTCCTTGTCTGCTGTCCATGTCCAGAGTCGATCTCCAAGCCCTTCATCCACATGGACACGTCCTCCATACTGGAGCTCAGTGAAAACATCGTCCTCAACTGTTCCCATGACAACGGGACCAGGACCACGTACCGATGGTTCAAAGGCGGGAAGCCGCTGAGCAACGTGACCAGGTTCACGCTGTCGCCCGATCAGAAGTACCTGACCATCTCGCGGGTGGTGATGGCCGACGACGACCTGTACAGCTGCAGCGTGGAGAACCCGGTGGGCAACATGAGCAGCCTGCCCCTCCGGCTGACCGTCTACAGTGAGTGATCACGGACCGTCAAAGAGCTGTACAGCCGGGCACTCCGGTCTGGCTGGCTGTAAAATCAAGTTTTTAGAGGCACAGTTATCACAAAAAGCATGTCAATAGCAGCAGGTCTGTCCCCTGTCCCTGCCTCACTCATGCTCATCATGGATGATTGAATGTCTCTCCAGTAACTCCCTCCTTCCGTCTGTATTTCCAGGGAGAAGTTCTCTGTATATCATCCTTTCCACAGGAGGCATCTTCCTCCTCATCACTCTGGTGACAATATGTGCCTGTTGGACTCCCTCAAAAAAGTATCACTGAACTCCAAATCGCTCACAATCCAGCTTCAGAAAAGACAAACATACAGTCAGTGGTTACTTCTGTCTTTTAGGAAGAAACATCCACCTCGAACGCACCTGTCCAGGTTTTATGAGCAGCCTGGTCACTCTCTGATCAACCAAACAGGTGAAGTATGATCAGCTCTGATGGAAGGTAGAAGGTGAAATGAAGTTGGTCTGATCTGTCTCAATGTGCTGCTTTGTTCACAGATGATGGACTTCCTAAGATTCCAGAGCGCAACGGGATTAATTCAGTCACTTCGCTTTACATCCTGCAGCATAAGGTGACTTTAATCTACAGCCTGGTTTTACTACAGCGAACAGCACGCTACACCATCAATGAACATTCAAGAGACTCTTCAGTTCAAGCTGCAGCCAATCAAACAACACATTGAAGTGACGCAGACATTCACCTTGATGACCTGCTGAAGGCCTTTGACTCCGTCTGTAGTGCACGATATTGTGTATCTTTCAAATAATACTTTAATAATTTTGATGATTTCTTATGTAAATGTAAGAAAGTGGAAAGTTTATTAAAAGATTACAGGCATTTTGAAAAGAGACACATCCAGGCCATCATCACACTACTAAAAACCGTCTTCTCTCCTTAACCTTCTGAATCCCTGGTGCTTTCTGGTGTTTTTTTTTTTTTTTTTTTTTTTTTTGCTTCTGCCACGTGTATCTCTGCACCTTTATAGATTCAGGTCAACCATGGCTATGAGCTGATGGAAGGCCCCCGTTTACACGACGATTTCAAGTGAAAACGCGAAAATTTAGCTGTGTTTTTAAGTAGCCTCGTAAACCAGTCCCGCCCACTCCACATCCACATTTCAATTTAGTATCAGGGGTGATTCTTATAGCGGCTCCTAGCAAGGCCTTCATGTAAATGACTTTTAAACCTTGTGTGAACAATGTCATTTTTCAAGATGGGAAATGTCTGTTTCAGTAGATACCTGGCTATGAGTAAACATGGCCCAGAACTGGAGAAACGGTGGTCTTGCATGGAGTCCGGCCACGCTGAGCTGCTGTCATGCTGTTTTGCAGGATCCCTCCATGGACGACTCCTCCAGCAACAGTAACGGCTCTCCCTCTGAATTCGACAGCCCGCCGCGCTACAACGGCTTCTCCAAGTATCCCGGCTCTCTCAAGCAGTCGAACGGGTCTCCTGCCCGCACCTCCTATCGGAACAGCTGATCGTCCGTCAGCTTTCAGTCTGATAGGAAGTGGGAAGTCTTAACGTCATGTACGGCACTTCAGCCACCTGGGAAACAGCTCACCTCTACTTTCTAGGTTTCTACGGTGTCATTTTTTTCTTTTGATGGAAGTGGAATGTGAATATCAGACACTTTTTAAAATTAGTGGCACAGCCTGGGAAGAAACATGACTCTGAAGCCTGTTTTTTCATTGTTGACTACATTAAGCCCTAGGTTTGGCAAAAGGTGAGTTGTGTGCATGAAGGTTGTGTCAGGAAAAGTGGAACTGTCCAGATGATAACAAATGTCATGTACATTTCGGATCTGCTACTAGTACTTCTGCAATGTGTGAGATTTTTCTATACTTTTCTGTGAAATCCAATAGATACTTTGTGGAATAATAAGAATTCGTCTTTCACTTCTAATAGATGGTTTAATCGTGGTGTCAACACAAAGGGAAAGACAAAGCCTGGTTTCAGTTTTATACATGAATAAACTGTGAAATCCTTTGAAGTCTGTTTTAGTTGTGTCTTGGAGCGCCTGTGAATCTTTGGGTGTGGCAAAGCCTCCTGTTGTAACTAAGTGTGATTTTACTTGTACTGACTGAGGAATAAAATATTTTTATGTATAGAATAAAACTCCTGCAGTTATTTGTGCACAGTCATGTATTCAGTACTAAAAACAATTAAATTATGTTTTTGAATGTCTCACTAAAGCAGCCTGGGAGGATGATCTCACTGCAGCAGTTGCATTCAGGTACCACATAATAATAAAGAAAACTCTGACATTTAATCTTTGGAAATGAAAAGAGACGACGAGGAGTTTCGTTGAGGTGAGGTTAGCTTCCTTTCACGCTAGGCTCATAATCTGCTTTAAGCTGTACAAACATAAAAACAGCCCAAAATATTTCTTGGATTGAATCGATCTAAATATTTTTGGTCTAACGGGGCTTCCGTAGCCGGCCGACTTTACGACACCACGCCGGCCGTACGGCAGTGATTGTCGTAGCCGCGACGGTTCGGAAAACATGTGAGAAGTTCAGGTTGGACTTTCAAAGACTTTTTATCCGTTCGGAACCCAGCTGGAAGCCCGCCGCAGGCGCCATGCACGAGCGGCTGCTTCCCGCCTCCCCGAACTGGTACTTCTCGCGCTGCAGCGACGTGAGCAGCGGAGGGTTGCTGGGGGTCGGAGCCAAAAACCTCATCTATTTGATTGACGTGTCTGCATCCGCGTGCAGGGTCTCAGGTGAGTCTGGACCGGAGCGAGCTCTCCGGGATTTCCCGGACCGGGTGGTCTCAGGGGGGGGGTCTGGACCGGAGCGAGCGCTCCGGGATTTCCCGGACCAGGCGGTCTCAGGGGGGTCTAGACCGGAGCGAGCGCTCCGGGATTTCCCGGACCAGGTGGTCTCAGGGGGGTCTGGACCGGAGCGAGCGCTCCGGGATTTCCCGGACCAGGTGGTCTCAGGGGGGGGGTCTGGACCGGAGCGAGCGCTCCGGGATTTCCCGGACCAGGCGGTCTCAGGGGGGGTCTGGACCGGAGCGAGCGCTCCGGGATTTCCCGGACCAGGTGGTCTCAGGGGGGTCTGGACCGGAGCGAGCGCTCCGGGATTTCCCGGACCAGGTGGTCTCAGGGGGGTCTGCTGCTCCTGGACTGGAGGCTTCACTGTTTGACCTGTCAGGCAGGTACAGGGTGATTAATCCCTGATCACAGGCTCGCAGGTGTGATGGTTGATTAACACCAGTAAAATAAAACTTTACTTTTAAAATATTTTCTTGCCAATAATTTCAATATTCCTTGGAATCTCATAGTTTAGATGGATGAGCTTCCTGTTGGGTGAACTCTAGGGGATATGGTGGCTTTGATAAACTTTGATCATGATGATTAGATTTATCTTATATAATTAGAAGTTTTATGCATTTTTCCACTTCAACCTGACAAGACTTGTGTTTTTCTAAAGGGGGTTTCTTTACTGTTGGTGCAGCTCAGTGATGTCTTCCTGTGTGTGTTGTGTGTGTGTGACATCCTGAACGCGGCCTTGGTGTGTGTCCTGCAGGGAAGCTGGTGGGCCATAAGGACCTGGTGTCGGGCTTCTCCTTCTGCCAGCAGCCGGGACAGAGTCACCTCTGCGTCAGCACCGCCGTCGACGGCGCCCTCCGATTCTGGGACTCCAGCTCGGCGGAGCTGATCAGAGAGCATGCCGCTCATCAGGTGACCGTCGCCCTGCTCTCCCTGTGAGCCCTGCTCTCCCTGGGAGAGAGCATCTTCCTCCGGCGTCTGACCGAGTCGTGTCCTCCTGGCAGAACCCGATCTCCGCGGTGCACTGGTCGCCCGCGGACAAGAACCTGGTGGTGTCGGGAGACGAGAAGGGCGTGGTGGCGTGCCACTGGTACCACACCGGAGACGCCGCCAGCTTCTTCCCCGAGCCGCGGCCCGTCTTCTGCCTCAGCTGCTCCCCCCACAGCTGGAGCCTGGTGGCGGTCGGGTAAGCAGGAGACGCCGGAGGTCCACTCGGCGACAAACGGCGGCTCAAAGCCGGAATCTGTCCGCAGGTACAAGGACGGCATGATCGTGCTGATTGACGTGAGTAAGAAGGGCGAGGTGATCCACCGCCTGCGTGGACACGACGACGAGATCCACTCGCTGGCCTGGGCGCCGCGGGCTCACGAGGACGCGCTCTGCCACCGGCCCGAGGACGGCGAGGGTAACGCTAACCTCTCTGCTTCGCTCGCCGTGTGGCGTCTTCGTTTAGAACTTCTACTCAGTTCCTCCTGGTTCTGAGTGAAGAGATGCTGAATTCCCCTCGCTCTGCTGCAGCCGCCAACGGAGTGAGCGCCGCGGAGGAGAAGGGCTGCTTCCTGGCGTCCGGGAGCCGAGATCAGACCGTGAGGATCTGGAGCAGCGCCCGGGGGAAAGGTGAGAGTACTGACTTCGTCCTGCTGGGGGGGGTTCTGGAGGACTCCGTTCTGACTCCGTCCTGCTCCCGTCCAGGCGTGATGACCCTGAAGCTGCCATATCTGAAGAGGAGAGGCTCGGCCGTCGACCCCGGGGTCAAGGAGAGGCTCTGGCTGCACGTGCACTGGCCGAAGGGACGAGCCACTCAGCTGGTGTCCAGCTGCTTCAGGTGCCTCAGAGCCGCCGGGGGGGTCGGGGGGGTCGGGTTCTGTGTTCAGTGTGAGGGCTGCGTTCGTGGAAGATTCCTTCTATACTGTCGATGGGTGTGTGTTCTCCGGTCGCGTCTCCAGCGGGGAGCTGCTGCTGTGGGACCTGACCCGAGGCGGGAAGCAGCGCTGGACTCTGCTGGGCGCGTCGGCCGAGGGCCAGAACCACAGCCGGATCGTCTTCAACATGAGCTCCGTGCAGCTGCAGGACCGAGAGCTGCTGCTCAGCACCTCCATGGACAGAGAGGTCTCACACACACACACACACACACACACACACACACACACACACACACCCCGCCTCCTCGCCGCCCGCTGACGGCCTGTGCTGGTTTCGTGCCGCTGTCCAGATCAAGTGCTGGGACCTGGCCTCTCTGGACTGCTGCTGGACTCTGCCCACCATGGGGGGCACGGTCTACGCCCTGACCTTCTCCCCGGTGGGCCTGGGCTGCCTGGCCGTGGGCGTCGGAGACAACATGATCCGGGTGTGGAACACGCTGTCCACGCAGAACCAGCACGACATCCGGACCCTTTGGCAAGGCATCCGTTGTAAAGTCTCCGCGGTACGACGCCTCTGTCACAGCTCCCTGGAAAAATGCATCTTCCTCCTGTAACGTCCAGGTTCTGGAGCGTCTCTCTGTCTTCTCGGAGACCTTCGATAACGTGACCGTTGGCTCTAACCGTTCCTCCCTCCAGCTGGCCTGGCACCCGACCAGAGAAGGCTCCCTGGCTTTTGGGACGGACGACGGTAAAGTGGGAATCTACGACGTCTTCGCCAACAAGTAAGACACCGTTTCTCAGCTTTTGGACTTCTGCTGACTTCATCTTTCAGTCTCACTCTTTTTCTCCGACTCCCAACCCAGATTATTAGATTACAGATTATAGATTAGATATGATTCCTACTGAAAGGCTTTACTGGTGACATGGACACACACACACACACACACACACACTTGGCCTGGATGCTACGCCTTGGGGATGGACATGTGGTGATCTGGTTGTTCCTCCTCCCCTCAGGCCTCCTCAGATCTCCAGCTCCTACCACCGCAAGACCGTCTACACCCTGGCCTGGGGGCCCCCGGTGCCCCCCCTGTCCTCCGGTCAGTCCCTCTGACTGAGACACCAGTGTCTGGGAAAGGCTGGAGCATCTCATGGACTGGCTGGACGTGTGTGTGTGTGTGTGTGTGTGTGTGTGTGTGTGTGTGTCGCCCCTACAGGAAAGCCGGCCGCCCTCAGCCTGTACAGCTGCGCCGGAGAAGGCGTCATCCTGCAGCACGACCCGTCCAACCTGAGCGGCGAGGCGTCGGACATCGACAGGCTGATCCGGGACACCAACGACATCAAGGTGGGCCTGACGGGGTGAGGGTCACCGCGTGACCTCTGTGACCTCTGACCCTTCACGCGCGCGCCGAGGCCTCGACGTGTTCTCAGGAGAAAACTTCAGAGTGCGATCGTGACCTTTGCCCCTCAACAGCACAAGCTGTCTCCGCACACCGACCTCAGCTGGAAGCCGGACGGGAGCGTGGTCGCCGTGGGCAACGAGGACGGGTGAGCGAGCGGCTGGTGTGGGCGGGGCGGGGCGGAGGGGAGTCTTCCTGTCGCTGACCCGGTGCCGTCGCTCTCCCAGCTGCATCGAGGTGTTCCAGGCCCCCGACCTCCGGCTGCTCTGCAGCATCCAGCAGCACCACAAGACCATCAACGCCCTGCGGTGGCACCCCGGCGCCGCTGCCGCCGCCGCCGGGCTGCACGGCCTGCTGGCCTCCGGGTCCAGCAACGCCGTCGTCTACGTGCACGACCTGCGCTCCGTGATCGGTGAGGGCTCCCGGCAGCGGTGTGCGTGTGTGCATGTGTGTTTGTGTGTGTGGTGAGCTGTGAAACGTGACGCTCTGCCTCCGGGTTGCAGAGAACCCTCCGGAGAGCCCGGCCGTGCTGACCGAGCCGTACCGCCGCCTGGCGGGTCAGACGGCCAAGATCACCGGCCTGGCCTGGAGCCCCCACCACAGCGCCCGGCTGGTCACCGCCTCGTACGACGGCACGGCTCAGGTCAGGACCGCCGCCGCCGCCGCCGCCGTCCCGACGGCGCCGCGTCTCTTCTCCAGCGTGGATCTGCTGCGTTTCAGGTGTGGGACGTCCTGGAGGAGGCGGCGGTCGCTAACTACCGCGGCCACGTGGGCTTCCTGCTGAGCGTGGACTGGTCCCCCGTGGACCCGGACGTGGTCTGGACCGGGGGGCGGGACTTCACCGTGCAGGAGTGGCGCGTGTCCAGACAGGAGTTCACCAAGCCTCCCATGGGTGACTTGAAACGCAGACGGCCCGGCCCCGCCCCCCCGGCGCCACGCGGCCCGGTGTAACCGCCGCTCCTCCCCCTCAGGCAAGAAGATGGCCGGGCTGAAGGAGAAGATGAAGACCAACCCGCAGCTGAAGAAGAAGAAGACCAAGAAGAAGCAGGAGGAGTCCGGAGAGGGCGCCGCCGCCACGCCGGAGCCCGGCGGAGACGCCGGGTGGAGGAGGCGGGAGCCGTCCGAGGACGACGAGAAGGACGAAGCCAGCTCGTCCAGCAGCTCCGTCCCCGGTACCGCCTCCGAACCGCAGAGTTTAACGCTTCCCGCACAGCTCCAGACCTCAACACGTTTCGTTTTCAGCATCTTCTGAGACGCCGAATCATTCCTCCGCCATGACGGCGAAGCCCAGAGACAAGCCAGGTACGGAGTTTTGAGACGTGTCTCCCGGAGTCCTGGCCTGCTGGCCGTCCCGCTCTGACCTCCCGTCCGTCTGCAGACGCCGCGCTGCTGAAGAAGAAGAAGCCTCGCTCGCTGCTGCCGCTCAGCACCGCCATGGACCACCTGCCCAAAGAGACGCAGCTGCAGGACTGCGTGGCGCTGGCGTCTCTGCACAGCCAGCAGGGTGAGACTCCGTCCCAGCAGGGTGGGACAGCCGCCGTCCAGGGCAGAGCCACTTTCAGGGGTCTCTGTTCTTGTGCCTTGCAGCGCCCCCTGCAGGCTGCGTGCCGGGACGAGGAGAGCATGTTCACCTGGGGCTGTTCACTGACCGCCAGGCGCTGCACCGCCTGCTGGAGACAGAAGGTAGGTGTGTGTGTTTGTGTGTGTGTGTTCTGCAGTAATCTCACGGAGGTCAGAGTAAACAGACCATAAGTTCAGTTAGTTTAAATGTAAACTAACAGGCTAGTGTGTAATACCACTTCCTACCACAAGAGGCTGCAGTGGGTGAAGACTGCTCCAGTAAACAGGAAGTAAGTGTTTCTGTTCCGGTCCTGGATCCTGAATGTGTGTCGCTGGTGGTTCCAGAGCAGGGCCACGTGGAGGCGGGGCACTACGACTCGGTGGTGTACCTGCGGCTGTGGAGCGGAGACCTGCAGGGGGCGCTGCAGCTCGCCACGGAGAGGGGAGAGCTGAACGATCACCTGCTGTCCGTCGCTCCCATGGGTAAAGACCGACAGCGATCCAGGCCCAGCAGGGGGGGAAACTGAACATTTCACAGCTGATCTGAAACTGTTAAGACCCAGAGAGACGGAAATCACAGTGTTCCACTGAATGAAAGTTAATTGACTGAAATGAAGAGGAAAACACCTGTAAACACATTGTTGTACATACACAACTAAGGTTGCAATTTGATCCTAATTTGACAGCGTCTTTTGGTATTATTCATAGTTTCAGCCAATTAGAGCTGTTTTCTGATTGAAACTCTGTTTGGTACTGAAGAGAAATAAAAATGAAAGATCTTCATGGAGCCGCTACGGAGAAGCTGCAGAGCTCGGATCTCGAACCAGAGCTCTGAATCTCAGGGCTCTGATCTAGAACCAGGGCTCTGTTCTGGAACCCGAGCTGTGATCTGAGAGTGCTGTGTTGTGGTCCGGCAGCCGGGTTCGAGGCGTGGCGCCGGGCTGTGGAGGCCTTCGTCCAGCAGCTGTGTCTGCAGGAGCAGTACCTGAAGGCGGCGTCTCACCTGCTGTCCCTCAGCAGAGTGTACGAGGCGGTGGAGCTGCTGCGCTCGCACAAACTCTACAGGTGTGTGTGACGGTGTTGTTGTACAGCGTGGAACAGCGGAGCGTCGTCGGTATACCCGGAGTGAGAGCTTCCTCTGTGGTTTCAGGGAGGCCGTGGCTCTGGCGAAGGCCCGGCTGCCACCGGAGGATCCCGTCCTGAAGGAGCTCTTCACGTCTTGGGCCGCCGCGCTGGAGAAGGACGGACACTTGTCTGCCGCCGCCAAGTGGTGAGAAGCCACGCCCCTTGGCCACGTTGACCCAGTCCGCCCCCCGTTCGCTCACCCTGCCTCCCCCCGCAGCCACCTGGCCGCCGGAGCCGGCTTCGACGCCGCCAAGGTCATCTCCAGGAAGAGCGACGCAACCTCCATGAGGGCGGCGGCCACCGTGGCCCGGCTCTCCGGCGAGGACGCTCTGGCTCGCTCCCTGTCGCTGCGATGCGCCAAAACCCTGGCAGTGGGCCAGGACTGGACCGCCGCCCAGGAGGTGCTGAGCGCCCAGGAGGGGCTGCTGGTCAGTACTGAGGACTCCAGGGGCCGGCTCATAGAGCATCTTCCTCCTCTAGCATCAGATTATAGAGCATCTTCCTCTAACATCAGATTATAGAGCATCTTCCTCCTCTAGCATCAGATTATAGAGCATCTTCCTCCTCTAACATCCAGATTATAGAGCATCTTCCTAACATCCAGATTATAGAGCATCTTCCTCCTCTAGCATCAGATTATAGAGCATCTTCCTCTAACATTCAGATTATAGAGCATCTTCCTCCTCTAACATCAGATTATAGAGCATCTTCCTCTAACATTCAGATTATAGAGCATCTTCCTCCTCTAACATCAGATTATAGAGCATCTTCCTCCTCTAGCATCAGATTATAGAGCATCTTCCTCCTCTAACATCCAGATTATAAAGCATCTTCCTCTAACATCCAGATTATAGAGCATCTTCCTAACATCCAGATTATAGAGCATCTTCCTCCTCTAGCATCAGATTATAGAGCATCTTCCTCCTCTAACATCAGATTATAGAGCATCTTCCTCCTCTAACATTCAGATTATAGAGCATCTTCCTCCTCTAACATCAGATTATAGAGCATCTTCCTCCTCTAGCATCAGATTATAGAGCATCTTCCTCCTCTAACATCAGATTATAGAGCATCTTCCTCCTCAAGCATCAGATTATAGAGCATCTTCCTCCTCTAGCATCCAGATTACAGAGCATCTTCCTCTAACATCCAGGTTATAGAGCATCTTCCTCTAACATCCAGATTACAGCGCATCTTCCTAACATCCAGATTATAGAGCATCTTCCTCCTCTAGCATCAGATTATAGAGCGTCTTCCTCTAACATCCAGATTATAGAGCATCTTCCTCCTCTAGCATCAGATAATAGAGCATCTTCCCCCTCTAGCATCAGATTATAGAGCATCTTCCTCCTCTAACATCCAGATTATAGAGCATCTTCCTCCTCTAGCATCCAATTATAGAGCATTTTCCTCTTCTAACATCCAGATTACAGAGCATCTTCCTCTAACATCAGATTATAGAGCATCTTCCTCCTCTAACATCCAGATTATAGGAAATCACTGATTTTCTCTGTTGAAAGAAAAACTGTGTACTAAGTTTTGATCAGAAATGTTGAGTATCGGTGGAAGGTTTGTACGGATTGGTTCTAATTCATGAAGTTATTTGTGGATTTGGTTGGAATTCGGTATTTTTCAGTAACCAGTAATCCCAGTGCATTGTGGTCTTCTCTGGGCCCGCAGGTCCACCAGCTGCACCTGTCTGTGGCCGAGCTGCTGACCGCCTCACTGGAGGGGTCAGGGGTCATCCCGGCGACGCCGTGTGCGTCCTGTCACACGTGGGCGTCGCCGAGTCGTGGCGGCGGCGGCTTCCTGGACCGAGTGCGGGAGGTGTGGGACGAGCAGTGGGGCGTCTCAGCCGGACAGGCCGGAGTCCTCCTGCAGGAGCTGAAGTCCTCCGACTGCCCCCCGCCCTCCTCCAGCGTGCCGCTCCCTCAGGTAGACCCTCAGGAGGCCGCCGGCTCGCCGGGTGTGGCGCCGCGGCGGCGGGGCGGGGCTGATGACCGTGTGCTGCTGTGCAGGTCCTGCTGTACTCGTCCCTCCATGTGACCCTGGGCGTCCTGGGCTGGCTGCAGGGGGGCGGGGCCCGGCTGCTCCGGGAGCTGTGGGCGGCGCTGAGCTGGACCCGGGAGGCGGGGCTCTTCAGCGTGTCTGCAGAGCTCTGCAGGATGCTCTTCCCTCACGGTCCGTCTCAAGCCGCAGTCTGGACCCGGACCCTGGTCCTGACGAGGCTCTGATGGGATCTGTTGGTCTTCCCTCCAGGCGATGTGAGAGTTTGTTCCACTCAGGATCTGAGGCGGCTTCAGCTGGAGGAGGAGGAGGAGGAAGCTGAGGCGGCCGCCGGCAGCCTGCAGGCCTTCGTCCTTTACCACCGTCTGTATGAGGACTGGTGGGCCGGCTCTGCGGGACCCGGCGGTCCCGGAGTGCCGAACGGAGAGTGGACAGGGTCCGACGGGGTCCCGGACGCCTCGCTGCTGCTGTCCGAGCCTCACGCTTCGCTCCAGTCCTCCCAGAGGGCCGTGCGGCAGATCCAGGAGCGTCTGAGCAGCATGGTGACGCAGCACAGCCGGGCGCGGGGCCGGGAGGACCCGGAACGCCGTCCTGGCGGAGAACCTGGCTCCGCCCCGGACTCCGCCGGCGCTGGGGAACGGTGAGACCCTCCAGAGATCAACTCCCGGGATTCCTGGAGGAACAGCTGCAGGACGCGCTCATTGCTCTTGTGGTGTTTGTTCCTCAGCCCTGCGGACCAGGACCAGGACCAGGACCAGGACCAGGACTCGCTGCTGTCGCTGTCCTCCAGCATGGCCGAGCACCAGCAGCGGCTGGCCGACCTCCCGCACTCCGTCAAGGTAACGGTAACCTCACCCGGCCGCTGGAGGCCGCTCTCCCGGCCGCTGACCGCTCTCCCTCTCCAGATGTTCGCTCGTCCAGACGTGGTGGAGTGCTGCCTGCTGCTTCTGCACCGCAGCAAGTCTTCGCCGCCTCTTTCCGACGACCTCCAGCGGCGGGCCAGAGACCTGCTGCGCCGATACGGAAACACTCCGTCCGTCCAGAAAGCCTCCCGGAGATTCCTCACCTGACGCCAAAACTCCACCTGTACAGATTTTTGTTGAATAAAAACTCAGAAAGTCTTGACGTGTCTCCTCTTTGAGTTTAAATCATATTTTTGCTTCAGAACTGCCAGAATTCGGTCATGTGACTCCTGAGCTCAGACTAAACCTAAACATGGAGTTCCACAGGGTTCTGTATTGGGACCTTTACTTTCTTTGTAATTACACCAGCTTCCTGTACAGCTTAACCTCCACTGTCAGGCAGATTAAACACAAATCTATGAAACCAGTGACTCTTATGAAAACTCATCTTTAAACCCTGAAATAAGCAAAACAGTTCTGCGTTTCACAAAGGGAGCTAACTCCTGTGTAGTTTGTATTTTACCAAGATGATAAAACTGTCTTCCTGTTCTGTATCAGAATACTTCAGTGCTGAGTATTTCTGTACTTTTGAAATACTTTGGCAGTGAAACGCCGCAATGACGTCAAACCATCAAGGACGTGGTGAGGTCAGAAGGTCACCTGTCGGGGGGGGAAAGAGGGGGTACATGTGAAGTGAACACCCCCTTCCTGAAAGCCCCCAGAGCTCGGTTCACATGATCTGCTTCGGAGTAACTCCAGAGGGTCTTTGAGTGAAGGAAAAAAAAGATCACACTCTTCCATTTTCACATTGAAAATACAAAACAATTTAATATACAACAGTTTTAAAACATGTCGGATGTAAAAACAACGGCAACGACGAGACGTGTGAGCTGGACTGTTTGGGTGAGCGACGGTCGCCCCTGGCGCAGCTCCAGGCCGCTGCTAAAACTTTCTGGAAGTTCGGGGGGGAAAAAAAAAAAAAAAAAAAAAAAAGAGCTAAAACATTTTTATTTTCATCAAAATTATACATTGGAATTTACAGGCCCTTCCAGCATCAACGTAAAAGAGAGAGAGAGAGAGAGAGAGAGAGTGAGGAAGAGAGAGAGACAGAGAGGAGGATCTGAGCGGCGGTCTAAAAGGGGCAGCTGGTCCTGCCGTCCAGACCAGGCTTCAGATCATCCGGCCGTCGATTCAGTAAAACAACTAAAAAGAGGAGCGGTCCGTTGTCTCTGCAGGGGGGGGGGAGGGGGGCTGCTGGTCAGGTTTTAAAACAAGTGTTTCGTCCACTTGAAGATGAAGACGGTGAAGATCAGTGTTTGTTGTTGGTCTCCTCGGCGCCCGAGCTGGAGATACCGTTCTGCGGCTGGCTGGAGCCCGAGCCCAGGCCGTACAGCCTCCCGCAGTACTTCGCGTCGTCGATGTTGTCCTCGAAGAAGAGCTGCGGACGGAGAGGACGGCGGATGAGGACGGGGGACAGACCCGACGGCGAGCGAGAGCCGGAGCGGCCCGCGGCGTTTACCTCCTTCATCCTGAAGAACGCCATGCCCGTGAGCAGCGAGTCGGAGCCGGCCTGGTGCTGCCGGCCGATCCTCTTCAGCTCCAGCTGGTCGGCCACCTCCTGCAGGCCTCCCTGCAGACACAGCACAGGTCAGAGAGCGCCCGGCGGCGAGCGGAGGGCGCGCCCCGCCGTGGAGCCGGCCGCTCTACCTTCAGGTTCTTGCAGCTCTTCATCAGGTACTTCACGTCGTAGATGGCGGGGAAGAACAGGTTGAGGATCTGGAAGAAGTCGTGCTCCTCCTCGGGCAGCCGGGCGTCCGTCAGGAGCTTCACCAGGTAGCCGAAGTCGTAACCGCTGCAGGGCAGAGAGGAGGATTCAGCTCAGGACACAGCAGCGGGTCAGCTGAGGGTCAGGGGGGGGTCAGGAGGGTCAGCGCTCTGCCCCGACCTGTGGAAGGACAGCCACTTGACGTTTTCACACAGCACCAGCCCGGACGTCATGAGCAGCTCGGCGAAGTACAGCGTGTCGATTCCCTCCTCCTCGTGCTTCTTGAACTGCAGGCCCGAGTTCTGCAGCAGGTCTATGGAGTCCTGCGAGTACATGTCTTCTCTGGGGGGCGAGAGCAGAGCCATCAGAGCCATCAGCGCCACCGGCCACATCCCCCCGCCACACGCTGCCCGCCCAGCACCTACGTCAGGTTGAACTTGAAGTTGAACTGCCAGGTGGTGGTGCCCGGAGGGTAATCCCCGTCCTCGTTCATGAAGGTCAGGCCCAGCTGGATGATCTTCAGCAGGTCCACGTTGCAGCGCAGCAGCTGGTACTGGTAGTCCACCGTGCTGCGGAACTCTCCGATGGGCCGGACCACCACGCCGGGGAACTCTGTGTCCTGCAGAGAGGCCGGCGGTGTGATCACTGTGGAAATGAAGCGACAGCAGGGGAACCACAGCCCCTCCTCTCCTCTCTTACCATGGCGATGTAATTGTAACTCTGAATGATCTGCCGGATCTTCCTCATCTCCTCCTCCACATTGCTGGCCCAGACCTCACAGATTATCTGACTGGAATCTGTAAGTGCGGCTGGCATGTTGGCAGGTCGGGTGAAGAGCTGGAAGCCCAACGCTCCTGCTGATGACCGGGCGGCGCGATGAACCAAACAACACTGGAAACACACAACAAGAAGGACGTCAACGAATTTCAACGTACCTGCAGTCTGAATAACATCACAGGGAGGGAAATGAACCCGAACGTTCTCCAGATACCAACTAAAGCAGCACATCAAGTACAAAAACACACAGTCGGCTGGATCCTCGGTAGATGAAAGGTGTGTGTGTGTGTGTGTGTGTGTGTGTGTGTGTGTGTGTGTGTTATAATATATATTGTCACAGCTTGATTACTTCAAGTCAATAACATTAAAACGAAACACAAGAAGGAAGAGAAGAGAGTCTCCCTGATGACTGGAATCAAAGGTTGTTCATGCTAAACATGTTGGACAGATTCTTTATAGAAGTGAAGAAATACAGCTGCAGTGAGGAGGAGTGAGGACGGGAGGGGACAGCAGAGGACAGCAGAGGACAGGAGGAAGGGGGACTGTTGGGGCTCTGGGCCTGCAGCAGTAACAGGGAAAAAATAAAGAAACAGTCCAACACGGTGAAAGGAGCTGCTTTAAGTCCATCTGAACACAAACTGACCACCCGCTGGATTAGGCCTCACTACTCTCTGAATTTAAAGCATTAAACAACAGTACCAATCATTTTGACTATAAGTCATATTTTTATTGTTGTCTATTGCTTTCTGTCCTTTTCTTTCCACTCCGGTTCAGTCGGATGACCTCACCAATAGATCAATAATAACTCAAAGCTTGCTGCAGAAAGTGAAGTATCATTATCTACTCCTTTTCACTGGCCACTCCAGCTTAGTGGATGTTCTCCTCCTGTTCGTTGGATAAACTGTGTGAAACAGCACATGCACGATAACATCAACCTGCCCCGAACTGGCAATCAGCTGTGAATCAAACCAGGATTTTCCATCGATTCAACATGTCTGTCACAATCTGAAGGCAAAAATATTCAGGTGAGACTCTGTTTAAGGTCTTTCGGCACCTTTGTCTCCATCAAGTTCATTCTGTACTTTATGCAAACAGTCTAAAGAAGCGTACGCACGACCTGCACGTGGCGGCCAGATCACTGATCAATTTCAGTAGTTTTCACTACTTTCAAGTCTCGTTATTATGGTTTTATTACAAAGAACATGGATGTATGACCTACTGCAGCGGCTCCTCCACATGTTCTGCCTCAAAATGTGACTCCAGTCCGAGATCTGTTCACTTCTGTGGTTTGAAGTGGTCTGGAGCTACAACTGTGTTTTGAGTTGGTCCTTTTAACATCATCAACTCTTAGAACAATGAACCCATCTCTCAATGCAACGCTGTACAACATTTCAAAAACAAGCAAATATTTAAAGTAGACACTATATTTAAACACCCCCAACAATCTAATGCAGTGAATTACACACATTTCCGAATATCAATCTTATTCTGTTTTTTTAAATAATCCAAAAGCACGTTGATATTTACTTCAATTTAGATAAAGTCTTTGTTATTACCACTTCACTTTCACTGCTGTGGGTGTGCTGGAGGACTGCTTATTATCCCAGGTTATCAACAAATAACGCCACAGAGATAACAAGGAATGTGAACGTTACAGCTGTAGCTCAATTTAACATTTTTTACTCTTTATTGGGTGCGCAGTTGAAAACAACGAGGGACTTAGCACTTAGCTTAGCGCAAACAGCTAACAGGCTAACCACCACAATACGGAGACAGCGAGTCCCGCAGAGTTATAAAAACCCATCGATCCGGTTCTTCTTGTCCCGACAGAGCTCCGGGACCTGAAAACACTTTGAAAAGCGAGAGGAGGGAATAAAAAGAGAAGTTTTACCGGAGACGAAACCAGCCGGTTTGCGGCTTCTCTTCTTCTTCGCTTCCTTTCCGGGCACGCTTTTTCTTCTTCGTTTTGTTTTATTGGTGACGGTATAAATGTCCACACCGCCACCTTATGGGCGGCGGCGGGAACTACAGTTCAAGTATGGAATCCAGTAGACTTGAAATACTTCCAAAAAACTGCAAAATGCACAATAATTCAGCGTTACAATTCAGCCTGATGATGAGAGAAAGAGAAATATTACAAGTCATATTGATTTTTATGCTCTTTAGATCTATTTTTTCTTATGTTGGGCTTCTGTTTGTAAATATTTTCGACATTTTCTTGTTTATTCCATATCATTTATTGCATTAGGTTAAAAAAAATAAATCAATATTTGCATGAGAGTGAAACATTAAATTGATCCAAAACAGTGATTCAAAAAGTGCAGTGTCTGGTTTTTTAATGTCCGTTCCTGGTGTTTATTCATATAAAAATGTTCTGGATGTGCTCATACTTAATGCAAACAGATGTCAAGTTGAACATTTCAGATGAATTTGGTTCAAACAGATTACATATACTCACTAGAAGCACATCACAACTTTGTGGGTGTAAATTGTGTGTTTTTGCATGAGTCTGTAAGCCTTTAATAATAAATAAATCATTTTCAAAATGAAATTAATATGGGAGAAGTATTCACAGACGCATCCTGGACATTTCTTCATTCCAGCAGATCTTCAGTTATTTTAACCCTTTTTCTCATTTGGTGATCAGACTAGATCTCTTTTTATTGTCTCACTTCAGACCCAGAGGTGTTTGTTTTGTGATTTTCAGAAAAAAAAGTTTTTGAAAACCCAGATTGTTTAATGAAAAACTTTCATATAATCAGTGTAGAACACATTTTTATTTCATTAAAAAGAAAATTAATTGTGGTTGCACTGTCATTAACATCAATTCACCATCTGCAATCGACACTGAATATATCTTATAGTTGCAAACAGGGGATTTAAAAAGTCCACATTTTTATTTCAGTTAAATGTTGCTGCCTCATGATCCGTGAATGTGTTGGATTTGAAATAAATGATCATTATTTACAGATTTAGTCCTTTCTAATCATTTCTACCATTCACACTGAGCACAATGAGAATGTTTAAGTAAACGTGCTGCAACTTCAAAACGATTAAATCCCGTTCAGTCTGTCCTTCAGATGCTCTTTGAGGATCAGAAATGGAGAAACGACTGATTTGGGTTTGATTGTCAGGAAAAACACAGACCGAAGCGCTGAAGTCAAAACTCCAACAAGACCTTTATATGAAAGCTTTAATCAAAACAGTCTCCAAAAATAAGACTCCACAACACACAGCTGTCAGCGTTTGGTTATACTGATGGCAGGAGGAAACACCTGAGGTTACACTGCGGTTCTAAACTCGAGGCCCGGGGCCCTGGGAGGAGACACGGCCTGCTGCTGCTTCTGAGGATGAGCGGCTTCGCTTCGGCACAGGACGAAGCTTCCTGTTGTTTGAAAAGTAGCGACGAGGAGGAGATGAAGACAGAACACACTCTTCACCACCAGGCTGATGGCTTCATCTGGGGTTCAGGGCCAGAGGCCTGAGGTCTGACGTCTCATCTGACTGACGTGAGCACAAAGTACAACATCAGGCTGCACATCTGGAAACATCCTGGAAGCTCCGAGATGATTCAGACCAGAAGCCTCCAGGAGCTCAACACAAACACTTTCCTTTTCTTTTCTCAATATTTTCATTCCTACCATTAATTCTTTTAAAAAGCTCCAACAGGAAGACAACTGAGCTGCTGCGTAACTTAACTTGTAAAATCACAACATGAACCCAAGCAGAGCAGCTTTAAGCTCGATCTCCATCAACAGGTTTCCTGAAGTGATCCATGGAATTAGAAGGGAATTGATGAGGCTTCATGATGTGTTGCGGTCTGCAGGAGCAGATTCCACGTCAGACTCTCTTCCTGGTGGACTTCTTGTCAGTATTCTCCAGACGTGTGGCGTGAGCTCCGGTTCAGTCCAGCTGTGCTGGACAGCCTCCTCCAGTCTGGACATCAGAGGCAGGGGATCGAACCGCAGATCTGCAGGAGGAGCTGGGGCTGAACCCCGTCAGGACTGCTGGTCGGCCTCGGCCGTCCTCTGGATGTGGGCGATCTCCAGGATGGGCCGGAGCAGCTGGAAGGCGTCCTGGACGTACGACGCGCTGTTGGACGCCTGCCAGGAAACGCCACAAACTTTACTCACAAACACTCCTCCACTGGACTTCATACTGAACGACTGGCGGATTGGAGCCTGCTGTGTTCCGGGTCCGGCCCGCGGGCCTCATGTATGACACCGGTCTTAAAGTGACAGAAATGTGATGTGGCGCAGCGGCGAGAAACAGACCTCCAGGAAGACTCCGGTGATGAGCGGGTTGAGGACGTCGGCCTTCTCCCTGGACTGAACACAGAGGAGAGAGGGATGACCGACCTGCTGGGCGTGTGTGTGTGTGTGTGTGTGTGTGTATGTACGGGTTTTTCTATGCTTGTGGGGACCAAATGTCCCCACAAGGATAGGAAAACCTGCACGATGTGCCTTGTGGGGACATTTTTTCCGGTCCTAATGAGAGGAAACAGTGTTTTCTTGACCATGTTGTTAATGAAAAAAGTAAAAGGTTAAAAACATTTCTTTAGGGTTCGGCTGTGTTGTGGCCTGGGTTAGGGTTAGGGTCAGGGTCAGGGTCAGGGTCAGGGTCAGGGTCAGGGTCAGGGTTAGGAGTTAGACATGAATGGGAGTCAATGGAAGGTCCCCACAAGGATAGAAATACAAGACTGTGTGTGTGTGTGTGTGTGTGTGTGTGTGTGTGTGTGTGTGTGTGTGTGGAGTGGCGCTGTCACCCCGGCCGCCGTCAGGCAGGACGTGAACTTCCTGGACAGCAGGGAGATTTCTTTACACAGCAGCACGGTCAACCTGAGTCAGAGAGACACCCGGTCAGCGCCTCCCCGCCGCCGCCCCGCCTCCCCGCCGCCTCCCCGCCGCCGCCACCACCACGCCGCCTCCCCATCGCCGCCGCCGCTCCTCTTACCGCGTCAGGACAGCTGCGTCGGCGCTGCCGCCGCCGCCGGCGAACAGGGTGGTCTCAGCCAGCTTGTGGAAGAGCTCGATGGACCGAGCCGTCAGCTCCGCCAGACTCCTGATGGCCGCGGCGTGAACCTCCTGAACACACACACACACACACACACACACACACACTCCTGAAAGCCACAGACGGGGCAGCACACATGAAGTGAACCCCATTCACACACACATCCAGGCCGTTCAGGACACACTCCACTCTCAGGTCTGCGGTCCTGGACGCGCCGGAGCGTCAGCGTCTGTCCCACACACACCGTTTAAGTAGTGAGTGTGTGTGGTAAAAAGCACGTACGTCCACAGAGTGTGTGTCCTGCTCCTCCTCCTCCTGCTCCTCTTCGTCCTGCCGGCTCATGGCGGCGATCAGGCTGCAGCTGCTCCTGCAGGCCTGAGGGACGAGGAGGAAACACACCGTCAGCGTCGGCGCAGACGGACGGACGGCCTGGACGCTGCAGCTCTCCACCTCCCGTACCGTGCTGAGCTTGGCGGCCGTGGCGGAGACTCTCAGACCCTCCATGGCCTCCAGCAGCTCCTTCTCGAACTCCGAGCCGTCTGCGTCTGCGGGTCAAACGCCACAGTGAGCCGCTCGCCGCCCGCCGCCGGCGTCCTGCTCAGAGGACAGTTTCTCACCTTTCTTCTCGTCCACGTCCTCCTCATCGAAGTCCGCGAGGGAGAAGGAGTCCCTGATCCGTTCCAGCTCGTCTCTCAGCTGCAGCAGCTCGTCCCCGGACAGCGTGGTCAGCACCGACTTCACCTGCAGAGACAGCAGCCGTCGGCCATGTTGGCGCCGCGCTCCTCAGAGCAAACGGCCTCGTACCTTCGACTCGCTCTCCCGGGAGAGCAGCTCCAGAGCTTCCAGGTGCGACAGGCCCTGAAACTCATCGAACAGCACGCCGTAGTGAGCCACCGCCTTCCTGTCCGGGCGGGACGCGTCCGTCTCCGCCGTCTGCAGCTCCTCACGCTCCTTGGCCTCCCTCAGGACCTGTGGGTCCGGGACAGACGCGGCGTGAGACGGAGAAGGCTCCGGGGGAGCGGGCGGGAGCGGGGCGAGGATCACCTGGGACAGCGTGGCGTTCCGGACCATCAGGCCTTTGGTCTTCTTGAAGCCCGGGTCGCTCTCTGCGATCACGTCCATGGTCTTCTTGCCGATGAACTCCAGCGCGTCCAGGCCGCCCGTGATCACCGTCTTGCCCTGCGAGGCGAGCCCGGCGGCGTGAGTCGACGCTGCGTTCAGGGACGGCGGCGTTCTGGATGCGGCCTGTACTCACGGTGCTCTGGACGACGCTGCTGAGGGAGGAGAACATCCCCATGGCGCCGTGGGCGGCGCCGTCCGGCTCGCCGCTGGCCTCAGCGGGAGAACCTGAAGACAGGACACGTCCGTCTCAGAGAGGCTGCGGCGTCCGCTCCGCTGGCGTTGACGCCTCCGGTCACTCACCGGCCTGCTGCTGCTCGTCCTGCACCTGCGCCGACAGCTCGGTGGGACTGGGGATTCCCAGGGACGTCTCGGCCTTCTCGATCACCTGAGTCAGTCCTTGACCTGGACACAGCAGACAGGTTGGACAGCGGCACATAACGGCGGTCCCTGCAGGGTGCGGCAGCTGGTGAACACTGACCCACGGTGGCGACGGTGGCCGTCGCTGTGGACAGGATGGATTTGCCCCAGCTGCCCCAGTACCCCCACCCGCCCGGGGCCACCGTGGACTCACTGGACGTCTGTGGGAGGAAATGAAAGGACGGAGCAATAAAGACAGCAGCCGTTATCTTCGTCCACTAAAAGCAGCAGCTCAGCTTTAAGAGTCAATATGTACCGACTGAAGATAACCTTATCAGCAGCGCTGCTGAAAACCCAGCCTCCTTCACACAACAACCACCAGAGAACAGTTCCATTTTCACACAGAGGACGACTGCTTTCAAATCTGAGATCTGTTTTCAGTGAAAAACACTTGAAGGGTGCAAACGGGACCTCGCTGTGTTACTAGAGGTGGAAGATGCTCTATAATCTGGATGTCAGAGGGAGGAAGTTATAGCCAGATCAATATGCCGGTATTGGTTGTCCTCCTCACCGCTGCTGGCTGCTCCTCTGTTTTCGGCGTCTCCGGCTCTTCAGCGGCAGGTTTGGGTTCCGGTCTCCTCCGGGCCCTCCTCGTCGGAGCCACGTCGGTCGAGACGTCAGGTGTGGTGGGGGGCGAGGAGCGGTCCGGGCTCTCAGAGGGAGGGACCTCCACCCCCGCATCCTCAGCCGGGGGGCTGGAAGCTTCACTGTCTGCCATCTTTTCAAATGTCACGGTGCATGCCTGCAGATTACAGAGGATTAAAAGGTGTTCCACACTTGGCTGATATTCTAACAGCAATACCCACTAATAACGGGTGGAATCACAGTATCAACCAGGGAAGGTGATGATCACAGCGCTTGGTATTCATACCTGCTGCTTCTTCATTAACCGTCTGTCTCACTACAACCTCCACATCTGTAAACCTAGAAAGCTTACTGGCCACCAGTGGTTCTAAACCTGATCAGAGGTTTGTCAGTGTTCTGCTTACCGAAATAAATATATACTACACACTGATTTAGGTATATTCATAAAATTAGAATTGTGGAGGACAGTAGTTTTAGAGAATAAACTGAGGAATTCAGACACTTCATGCATGTTTATGAACCTGTTGAAAGGACACAACCAGAGATTATAACATGTGAACCAATCACAGCACTGAAACCAACAGAACAACAGGGACCCACGCTGAATGCTGTGACTATTATTGTTATAAACAGATGTTTGTAGACATTACGAAGTAATGATCAACAACTACTTCTCCGTGTGTATGATAGCAGTCTGCTCACAGAACTGCTGGCTGTGTTTAAAGCATTTTCAAAGTGATTATTTTAAAGAATAAGTATTTCTATTTGCTCTACAGTCACCTTTCCTCCAGGGCAGCTGTTCGATGCTAACAGCTAGCGACTCTTCTCTGCGACTTTTCCTTCAATTTGCAGCTCTCTGTTCAGTGTCAGCTTTGTATTTCAGCTCCGTCGCGTTAACCTCTCCCGAGTTCAACACTAAAACCTACAAAAACCCCGGTTTTCTGCCTCTTTTGTGTCCAGAGATTAGCCACGTCACATTTGTTTTGACCTAGCTAACGGAGCTAACCGGAAGACGGTGACAGACCTCTTCACAATAAGAACACTCATGTGCTCATACACTCGTTAACGTCACTGAAATTAACATTCTTATAAACATTTTTGTACAAAACCAAATAGACAAGTTTGAAAAGTTTTATTGGTGTTTTAGAAACCTACTCGAACTCAGACTCACAGATTTGTCTATTTAATTTTGAAAACATTCCCACGCGACTAAAACCGGAAATGGAAAATGATTAAAATCCCTGAAATGTTGCAGTTGTTTTTTAGACGCAATTAGATTTAAAGAAAACACTAAACATCATAGCATTTTCAGTTTTAATTTAAAAAAATCTTTAATTAAATCAATCAATTAATTATTTATTACTTATTATTTAATTACTTATTATGCATTTGCACATTTCCTCACTTGTTTGTGTTCTTCGAACCTCTGTAATGGTAAATCTCTCCCTGGTGAGATAAGTAAAGTATATTCTATTCTATTCTATTCTATTCTATTCTATTCTATTCTATTTATACCAAAACGAGGACTGAAACTATGTAAACAGATTTTAAAATCTCATGTAAATAAGTCTCGATGCATCTCAGATTTACTGCTAGAATATGGGATATTCAGCGTTGGCCCACTACGAATAAATAGAGTAGAAATTAAAACAGTTGAATAAGCACTATTAAATACTGAATAAATACAAAGCTAAGCAGTGGCTTTTATAAACATATTCGAAAGAAGACCCTGTATTGCACTTTCGTGGGTGAAAAAAGAAAGAAAGGAAGAAAATGTTCCATACATCAGGAGTCACGTGGCTCTTTATCACCTGTGCAACAGTTAGCCCCGCCCCCCGACTCACCTGCTCCAGGAAGAGAACTGATTTTGTCGCCTGTACATCTCCCTATGAAGGAGAAATGAGCCAAACGTCGCAGTTTCATTGAAGTAAAACATCGTTTCGTGTGGATTTAGTTGCTTTTGGCCGCAGGTGAGAATCACTCTTCACAGAAACCTTGATATTGTGCAGTAAGTCTTTGGTTTTAAAGCTTTAATTATGATAAATGTACATTTCAACATATCCAGCAGGTATAAATGCAGAGTTTAAATCTCAATATTGTATTATCTTGCACTGTCTTCTCTATATTACAGCTGTTTAATTTGAATTAAGACAGTTCTATAGGTTTTACCTTGACAGTGGCCTGGTGACTGATTTTAATTCAGCATTATTGCAAGAATTCAAGTGATCTTTCCAGAAATGTAACTCATGAACAGTAATCTGTAGTAGATGTCTTCACTGGACGTGGTTTGTGTTGTTTGTCACTGTTTATGTATATATCTTTGCTTATATCTGATGATGAATTTTTTTTTGTGTGAAGTCGTGATTTCAAATCAAAAAATAATGAAAGAAAGGGATTCTTCACTGGATATATGACTTGTTTTCCTGCTTTCACTAGTCTGCTGGAATAAGAAACCCGCAGGATTTCTAAAGTGTTGAGCAAAACGAATTAAATCAATAATGAAAAGCAGTTATTTAGGAACACAAGTGACTCTTCTTCAGCCTTATGACAACAAATAATTAAAAAGCCAGTATTTTAGGACTGTTTGTTGCACAGCTACTGCATGACAGCGCGCTCTGCTGCGGACGTGGAGCTGTTGACTCGTCCTGTTTTCCAGGTTTGTCTGGTTTCGGCGTGAGCTGAAGACTCCTCCCTCGACATGTCTCTGCGCCTGTCGCACACGGTGCTGCTGCTGCTGCTGCTGCTGCGGACAGCAGAGGGAGGTCACAACAGGTCAGAGGTCGTGACCGGCGCCTGGAACGCCAGCGTCCAGGAGAGCAGCAGCCACATGGTGGTGAAGGAGGGCTCCAGTGCGCTCATCCAGTGCAACGTGACCGGGGTGCATGGAGATGTGAAGTGGTTCAACTCCAGAGGAGCGCTGCTGGACGAAGAGGCAGGTGAGGAGATGAAGTGGTGAACAGCAGGCGGATGTTTCTGCAGCACCGTCCGGTGTTTCACTGTGAGGGAATTCAAACGACAGTCACTTCAATTTAAGGTGTCCTGAGGTTTGACGGTCCGTGTGAATGACTCCGACTGAGGTGAAAGAATTTCTGACTTTAAATGAGAAAGTTTCATCACGTCTGGAGAGCTTGAGAAAACTCTGACCTGTGTCTTATTTCATTATATCTGACATCTACTGTTCACAATAATGACAGAAATGACAGAAGTTCAGAAAAATAAAGCAGAAAAAAAAACACAGAAACAAACAGTTAAATGTATGTAATACGCAGTATGTGATTTAAAGAGACAGACCTACATGTAATCAACTCTACTTTTCCATCTATGAGTCTGTTGAAGATTTGGGCAAAAACAAAAATCTTGATTTTGTGCTACATTTTGTCAGAAATTGCAATAAATTTGTAGGATTTTAGTTCTTTTCGAGGTAAAATGTTGCAGAAATCAACTAAAATTACCAGTCAGTTTTGGATGTGATTCATGCTTTTAGCATAAAGCTTCAAAACAACGTGGAACTTAGTTTAAATCTGACTTTCTGTAGAAGCAGGCTCGGAGGAGACTGAGGTGACCGTCTCTCTCCGTGCTGTGGCTGCAGGTGAGAAGTGGCAGATTCCAGAGAAAGGCATCCTGAACATCACGGCCGTCTCCTTCGAGGACCGCGGCCGCTACACCTGTGTGGCGTCCAGCGGCGCCGGCGTCACCACCAACTACACCGTGACTCTGCGGGTGGCGTACACGGACAGCGGGCTGGGCCTGTACTTCGTCATCGTGTGCCTGGCGGCCTTCGCCGTCACCATGGTCCTGAACGTGGCGCGGCTGTGCATGGTCAGCAGCCACCTGAAGGAGACCGAGCGCGCCATCAACGACTTCTTCCGCACCGAGGGCGCCGAGAAGCTGCAGAAGGCCTTCGAGGTCGCCAAGCGGATCCCCATCGTCACCTCGGCCAAGACGCTGGAGCTCGCCAAGGTCACGCAGTTCAAGACGCTGGAGTTTGCCCGCCACGTGGAGGAGCTGGCGCGCAGCGTGCCGCTGCCGCCGCTCATCCTCAACTGCCGCATGTTCGCAGAGGAGACGGCAGAGCGGCCCAACCCACCGGGCGACGCGGCGGCGAGCGGGCAGGGCGCCGGCTCGCCGAGCGCCGGCCGCAGGGCGGAGGAACAGGGTCTGCTGGCGGGAGGAAAGCGCGGCGGCGCCGGCGGCGTCGGCGGCGTCGACGTCACGGTGTCGGTCCACACGGTTTCTGAGACGGTTCTCGGCGAGGGAGACGTGGACCTGGGCGATCCAGGGCCCCGGTCACATGACGCCACGACGGGTCCCTGTGAGGCCGCAACGCCGGGGGCGGGACACGGCCCCTGAAGGTGCAAGTTTTGGAAAACTTTTTTGGAAAAATGAAAAAAAAAAAAACCCTTTGAAAACAATCCCCTGTGCTCTGACTCCGTCTCCATGGAAACGGGGGGAAGTGAAAGCTTTTGAAAACGCTGACTCCAAATAGACTATAGGAACGCTGCTACTGCACACACACACACACACACACCACAGCCGTAGTAAACAGTTGTTCTGCACATTTACACGTGTAAACAGGACTTCAAACGGACTTTTCTTGCTCCTCGTCAGCAGTTTACCTCTATTTAAAAGATTGAGACTTGCTCTCAGGGAATCTGACTCTCTGCTGTCCTTTCTTTGGTTTGTCTTTTTGTTTGAGGGTTCTCCCTCGCCGCTGCAGCGGCGGATAGAGGAGCTCATTATCCTCCTTCATGTGTCGTTTGCGGCTCTTGTCTTCGCTGCCGGTCTGCCGGCGTCCTCGGATCGAAGTGTTGCAGTGAAACGCCGGAGTTTTCATCACTCCTGCTGAGTTCCCGTCACTCAGGTCATCTCTGCAGGCACCGTCCTGTTTATCAAGGTCTGGCTTTGTTTATAGGTTTGATTTTTGCAGTAAACGGAGGAAAATAGAAAAAAATGCACATCCGTTTTGTTGAAAAGGTGGAAAATAAAGCTGTAAGTTTTATGTTGGAGCTGTGGAACAAGTCCCTGGAGACTGAACATGTTCTTACCTTTTGTATAAATATGAAGACGCGTGTGTTATATGGTGGTGTGTTTATTTCATTCAGGTGGTGAATAATCTGTCATAATGAGCCTTGTTCATCAATCAGACACCCACCTCAGAAATGGTTCCGTTACAATTATTATTAATCACTGAATTTAGCATTTTGAGCGTGCACAGATGTAAATATATGTAGGTGAAATATATATCCTAAAGCAGAACCACTAAGACTTTTTTTTTATTTTTTATTTTTTTGAGAAAGAATACGGTATAAAGATACATGAGATCAGACGGGTCGAATAGATTTTAATTCGGGGGCCACCTCGACCCAGCTTCATCTGGAGTGATCCGGACTGCAGGTAAAACTGGTAAAACGCTCCCATAATAACCTTTAAATCTGAATTTTAGCCTTTTTCTCTGTTGTGACGGAGAGTGATGAAAATGACTCCAATCTCAACGAAAAGCCAGTTTTACTGAAACCTGGTATAAAATACAGTGAACTGTCTAAAATAACTTTGTCATGATGCGTTTTTACCCTGACAGCGTGAATTTGATGCTGAAGCCGGTTTGCTCGTCTCAGTGTCGTGTTGTTTGCTTCTCGATATTTTCCCTGTAATTTTTATCCTTTGCACGGTTGTTTATTTGGCCGGTTTGGAGCTATTTTTGTCCCAGCTTTGGCCCACGGACCTCCTGTTTGACACCCCTGCTCAACAGCCAAGAGCAGAGAGAACTGAGTGCAGACAGAATCAGTAGAAGAAGAAAATCCCTTCATTTAAGACGTGTAAAGCTGCGATTTGGGCGATTCTGTTCCTGCTAAGAGGAGCTCGTGGGTGGAAATGGGTTCATGATTAAAAGTGTTCAGAAATGATTCAACTCCAAGAGGAAAACCACCGGAACACACACACACCTGGAATATCGGCTCTCGTGGTTCTCTTCGTCCCTGCTGTAGGGACGGTGGCGAGCCACACAGTGGAGCTGTTGGCTCAGACACGCCAGGCGCTCCTCCTCTGGCCGCCGCTGCCGCCGCCGCCAGCCGTCCACAGAGGTCACAGTTCACGTTCAGAGAAGCAGACGAAGGCCGGAAACCAAGCGGGAGGGATTTACTGCTGCCAGCGATCAGCGAGACGCTGCCGTCTGCAGACCCTGAAGTGGATTTAACCTCCAGGAATGTCTCGCTGCAGAGTCTGAGTGTCGCTGCGGATTAAACCGTCCTCCCTTCACAAAGCAGCGAGTCTCAAAAGAGAGACGGGTGTAATTAGTGAAAACAGATCGACAAGCCAACAAGACGACGCCTTCAGGGGGAAACTGAAGCTTCAGTTGTGTTTTGGGGTTTTCGTTCACAGGACAGATAAGAACTTATCATGGCCAGACTCTACCAGTCGAGCACGGTTTTCATTTTCTGAGTTAATGGAGGTAATAAGTGTTTCATGGTAGATCAGGGGTGTCCAACAGAAGGCCCGTGGGCCCACACCGGCCCATAAGAGGCTCCAATCTGGCCAAACCACTGAGGTAGTGGTACAACTCTCAAAGAGAACTGAGATATTTGGACTTTGGGTTGTGTTCTTCGGACATTTCACAGTTTTGCAGAGGAGGTTTCACCTCCTGTGCTGTGACACTCCTGCCATACCTGAGATTTGAGACTGTAACTCTGTAACTGTGCAGTTTCTACAAATGGCTTCAGTCTCAACATTGTCATCTCTTGGTGAAATGATTGATGACCGTTCAGTTATAGTTCTGTGCTCGCACGGGTTTCATGTGTGGGGTGTTTCTGGCCGCCGGCTGCCCGGACGCAGCCGCCTGCGGCGGATCCGGTGGGCGAGCGTCCCAAATACCGCTGACCTTGGGCCACTGTGCTGAATAAGTCGAAAAAAATCCATCCTTCTTGCTCTGGCCGTCCTCTCTGGAGGTGAGCTTATCTAAATAGAATTGATTGGCCGGAGTGATCAGTCATCCTGGAGGGCCAGGCAGACGCTCAGCAGGGGGGGGGTGGGGGTGGTGGTGGAGGGTGGGGGGTGGGGGTTCAGGATAGGACATTTCCAGCAGGCTCCGCCGTCATTGAAGTACACTCGATGAATTGATTGGTGGGAGAAGGAAACGGAGGTACCGTGCACATGCGCCAGTCATGCTCCAGTCTGTGAAAGAGTCCCACGTGCACGTGGGACTGTCTCGGCATGATTGATTATGCACACTCCCATGATGGAAGCGAGTCCACGCAACACATTTAAACCTCTTATATTAAAATCGGTTGTAAAACAGAAATCCAGGGAAAACTGCTGCTGATTCTGTTTAGTTTCCAATCAGCTGGAAGGAGGACGATGGCTGGACACAAGACGTCCTCTCAACCTCTCGTCCTCCTTGTCCTTTTGATCGGTCTACAATCCATCTATACCCCCATCAGTTCATCCGTCCATCTTCTTCGCTGATGGGAGAAGAGTGTGAGGACACGGACATTTTCATGATGACGGCTGCAGCATTCTGTTTTCCATTGAATAAATCGTCTCCTCTGTCTTTGTTTTCTGTCCTGTTTTCTCCCGGACAGCTTGATGCAGAGACATGTCCACAGACACTCGCACACAAAAAGAGAAATGTTGTCCATGAGAGAGACGCTGCTCTGCTCTCCATCATGTCTCCTCCTGCAGGGCTTTAATGGTGGAAACGGCAGAATAACTTCATCAGTCCTCGCAGGCGGCGGCTGCGTCTTCCTCCTGTTTGGCAGCAGCCGCCTCGTTTTGTCACATGAAATCCTAATTTGCACAATTAACTTCTCTGCAGCCCACAGCTCCTGGTTGTTGTGCTGCATCCTTGACCGACGCCCAGGCTGTAGCATTAAGTAGCTTTACACGGGTCACATCGCGTCACGGTGGACCTTCTGTCTTGTCATTGGTTGTACTTTTTGTTCGGTGCAGTTTATTCTGCATTGAAGACACATCCTTCATGAGTTGAAACCTTTTCAGGCAGGTTTTAAAGTAAAGCGACTTTCTTTTCACCTCCAGATGAAAATGTGCAGATGGGACTGGTCCGGGAAAGGTCGCAGAGGTTGCAGCTTCGCGCCGGAGTCCTGTCAGACAGACGGGGAACTACAGCTGACCCCCATTCTGCGCCGGGCCCCTCTGCCGCCAACGGCCCCGGCTGTCAGCCGCTAATGGGAAATAATGGCCCGGGCAACTTCGGCGAGGGTCGCGAGGGACCGGGGTGAAGGTACCGGGGTCGGCGTCTCCCAAGGACTCCCCGCCTCGTCCGACAGATGGAGGGAGGGGAAATGGGTCGGACGCTTCCAGGGAGTCGGTCATCCACGCGTCTGGAGCTAACGTCTGCAGACGGCGGGCAAAGCCTATCCGCGTCCTACGTGGTCAGTAGACGGACGGCGCCAACCTGTGGCCCAACGTGCCAACTGCACCGCTTTCAGCATTTCTGTGTAAACGGGCGTCATTCTCAAAACGGTGCCGTGTGAACGCAAAACTTTTCCAAAGCGGATGGGCAAACAGATTCATTTTCAGTTGTAAATGTCATGCATGCAGTGCACCACTAGAGGGTGTCTTGAGTCATTCCGTCTGCTTCCAGCAGCAGTCGTAGTAAACAGAGCTGCATTTCCATGCCGTTGTGTGGGAGACATATAATAAAGGCCTAGAATCACGGCGATAAAACCAGATCTGATGCCGGACGAGCGCTGCTTGATGACCGCGCTCTGACTCTTCCTCCGCCGACTCTCTGCGGATGGACTCTTAAAATATTCATATTAATCAGTTGGATTTCTACCAGCTGAACATTTCCCCTCTCAGCCACTCGTTTATGTGAAACCTCCAGGTCAGCCATCACTCCGGCATCATTCAGATCAGAGGAGCACATGTTCAACCCCCCCGCAGTCCGACTCCTCCTCGCCTCCTGGAAGACAAGACACGGCTTCATTCTGTGGAGGAGACGAGAAGCTGTCGTGGAAAACTCATCTGCAGGTTCTGAACTTCAGAGGGAGCCATTTGTTGTCCCACAGCCTCTGAACTTTGTGATTGCACTTTAGAGCTTAAACTCCATTTACACCAAAATGTTTCAAGTGAAACCTCATCTTTTATTTCAGAAAAGTTTAGCATTTGGCACGGAAACATTAATATGATGTCTGTTTCCACAGAAGCAGCAAAAATGCTGAAAATTCTGGATTTTTCATGTTGTGCCACAGTAGGTTAGTTTTAATGAACCCACACACACATGCCTGGAGAACGACACACTGTAAACTCTAACAATGGGAATACGTGGACATTCACATGGACTGCCTGGATACCAGAGAGTTCCTGAAACAGCCATGAAAACCTGCCCTAAAGATCCAGAGTCCAGGCTTTGCTGGTGTCGGTGGTCTTTCTGTGACGGCTCAGGAAACCCTCATGCTGCCTTCTGCACGAGCGCCGCTCCAAACTGAAGGTTTCCAGAAGATAACGCCGCTCGCCACAATCCAGGACCAGGAGACCTCAGGGTCCAGGTCTGAGAGGGGCCGGCTGGAGCAACACTGGACATCTGTCTCAAAGTGTAAACCGAAGAATATAGAGGTATTTCCAGAAGAGCAGGGCCAGGAGACCCCTGAGGAGGTGAGGGACTCTGGGAAACAGCTGATGGCTGGAAAACTAAAGACTAATGTGAAGATGTGACGGTTTATTCAGTTTTCTTCCG
This sequence comes from Salarias fasciatus, assembly GCF_902148845.1. Taxonomy (NCBI): domain Eukaryota; kingdom Metazoa; phylum Chordata; class Actinopteri; order Blenniiformes; family Blenniidae; genus Salarias; species Salarias fasciatus. The sequence goes on from NC_043754.1 coordinate 25,174,641, forward strand.
TTTCAAACACTTTCTCTGTTATTTGTTGACTTTGATGCTGAAATGTTGAGGACCAGGTTATTGAAACCGCCAAGAGTTTAGTTCTGTTAGTTTTTCTTGGACATAATGAACAAACAAATCCTTCACATCGTTACTATTTGTTCATGATAACATCTTAGATTGCTGAAAATTTAAAGGGATACTTCAACATTTTGGCAAATTGGCCCATTTAGCGCAATTCCTTAGTCATTTGGAACAGCATACTATTTTTTTTTGTGAGGGCGAGCTGTTGTTTATTCAGAGGTGAGTCGGGGAAGGTTTTCAGGACGGACACAATGGAAGTGGATGGTATTTTTGTTCCCCCTCGTCAAACTCATCAAATACACAATCCAACAACCCCAAACACTTTGGTGGACACGTTATAATCCACACATTCACTACGCTGTGGAACACCAACAAATAATATTGTAGCGTTACGACACTGAAGCAAATACTGGGAACTACTTTTTCTTTTGAAATCACTACGCCCAGACGCCATGTTTAGTAAGTAGTTCCGTCTCAGCAATCGTCGCATAAACAACTCAATCTGGTAATTTTGCATTAATATTTCACAGCGTAGTGAATGTGTGGATTATAACGTGTCCACCAAAGTGTTTGGGGATTGTTGGATTTTGTATTTGATGAGTTTGACGAGGGGGAACAAAAATACCATCCACTTCCCTTGTGTCCGTCCCGAAAACCTTCCTCGACTCACCTCTGAATAAACAACAGCTCGCCCTCACAAAAAAAGTAAGTATGCTGTTGGAAATGACTGAGGAATTGCGCTAAATGGGCCAATTTGACAAAATGTTGAAGTATCGCTTTAAAGACTGACACAAAAACGTCAAGCTTGTAGACTTTATAATGATTCTTAATCTAATTCTCAGAATCAGTGACGATGACGTGTTATTAAACTTACCGTTGCAGACGGCGCATTTCTGAGAACAGCCCTGCTTCTATGTTCATTTCTCGACCAGCATCAGGTGTGTTTGGTCACTTTCTCTGGTCTCTCATGTTCACCACGTGTGTGTGTGTGTGTGTGTGTGTGTGTGTGTGTGTGTGTGTGTGTGTGTGTGTGTGTGTGTGTGTGTGTGTGTGTGCTGATCCCTCTGTCCAGTTCCTGGATGCACTTGACTGTTTTCACACTTTGTTTCTGGCAGTCGGACTTTAAATGGACACGTCAATCAAAGGCCAAAATGTTGTCTTCCAGTAGTTTTGATCGCTGCTTTGGAGGTTTATAAATCCTTGTAAACAAGCTGTTGAACTGTTGGAAATGCTGCGTCCGTCCGACCCTCTCTGGCCGGCGTGACGGTATCAGGTGGACCTGAGCTGAACGATGTGGACCGCAGCGTGTCGCCGCAGCGGATTCCTTCACAGCCGGTTTACCCAGCAGCCCCCCAGACCTCCGACGGCAAAACTTACTTCCTGACGTTTAATCCAGAGCATCTGGCTCCCAACAGATTCCCTCATGCGTATTCAGGAGCTCAGCGGGGGGCGAGGAGGAGGCAGAGCTCCATGTTACCTCCCAGCCTGCACCTTTCACAGTTCCTGTTCTTTCTCCTCCCGCTGCAGAGGAACCACGACCCTCACTCGTTCACCCAGTCCCTCTCTCCAGGAGTCGGACCTCCGCCGCTGAGGCTCCGCCGGCGGCCCGGTCCTCGTTATGCCGGCGGGACGGGAACGCCGGCCTCCACCGCTCGGCTCCCGGCGCCGGCTCAGGCAGATTTACCGAGTGGCAGTCACACTATAAATATGCAATAAAGAAACTTATGAAATATTTATTGACCATCTTCTTCCTCCATCTTTCCCGCAGACAGGTGGGATGAGCTCCTCCGGAAGCCACCGGATGGCATTAATGTAATGACTGAGAGTTACTGTTCCAGCCGCTGTTCAAATGGAGGATTTTATCTGGGGTTATATTTACATAAATCAGTGAGAGCCGAAGCCTTCGGAGGCGGTCCTGGGCGAGACGGCGCTCATTCAGGGCCTGCCAGCGCGGGCGTCATGCGACGTGCACGGCAGCACTGCTCTGTCACATTTAGGTCATGGCAACTGGCAAGTCAATTATACAGTCTGTGCTTGATCTTCAAATGCATCGCCGCTGCAAACATGTTTACTATGCATGGATGAGAGAGAGAGAGTGTGTGTGTGTGTGTGTGTGTGTGCTGGCCTCAAAGAATACACAAGCCGCCTTTACGATGTGTTGCTTTACTGGAGCAGCTATGGAGCAGTGCAGTCAGTAAAGTTTTACAGCTGCTGTTTTTTTAGGGCTTTCGCTCCGTATAGCTGCTTTCTGCACTTCTAGATTAAAGCAGGGGGCGTCAAACATGAGGCCCGTGGGCCACAAGTGGTCCGCAAGAGGCTCAGATCAGGCCAAACCTCCAAGGAAATGGTTGAAATTTCAAATTGATTGATTGATTAAATGAACAAACAAGTTTCTTAGGAGTAGTGGACACAACACGACACTGAGACGTCTCAACATGCAGCCCTGGTCAATACTCAGAAGAAATTAGCAATAAGAGAATTCTGCTATAACTTGAAAGGAACAGAGATCTTTAAATCAGAACACTGCATTTTGACTGGAACACTGAACAATTCAGGCTTGAAATCGGAAGAATCAAACTCACGTGCAACATTTAAAAAAGCAACTAAAAGCAGCGTTTTGTGCAGAAACAAAGACCTGCAGTAGAAGTACAGTGAAGGAGGAAACTGGAGGAAGTGAGAGAGGCTGTGCAGCCTCCGTCACTGTGACTGATGGATGTTATTTGATTATTTGAGTGTGGGAGATAAAGAGGCTGATTCTATGAGTTTATACTTCCCTCTGCTCCTTTTCACTCATGACTTTGGAAACTTCTGTTGTTTTTTTTCGTCCCCGTTGTCTTATTTTGCATTGTATTGTCTTGTACTTTAAGCGATACTTCAACATTTTGGCAAATTGGCCCATTCAGCACAATTCCTTAGTCATTTCGAACAGCGTACTATCTTTTTTGTGAGGGCGAGCTGTTGTTTATTCAGAGGTGAGTCGCGGAAGGTTTTCGGGATGGACACAATGGAAGTGGATGGTATTTTTGTTCCCCCTCGTCAAACTCATCAAATACACAATCCAACACCCCCAAAACACTTTGGTGGACACGTAATAATCCGCACATTCACCACGCTGTGGAACACCGACAAATAAGATTGTAGCGTTACGACACTGAAGCAAATACTGGGAACTACTTTTTCTTTTGAGATCACTACGCCCAGATGCCATGTTTAGTAAGAAGTTCCGTCTTAGCAATCTCTGCATAAACAACTCAATCTTGTAATTTTGCATTAATATTTCACAGCGTAGGGAATGTGTGGATTATAACGTGTCCACCAAAGTGTTTTGGGGTTGTTGGATTGTGTATTTGATGAGTTTGACGAGGGGGAACAAAAATACCATCCACTTCCATTGTGTCTGTCCCGAAAACCTTCCCCGACTCACCTCTGAATAAACAACAGCTCGCCCTCACAAAAAAAGTAAGTATGCTGTTGGAAATGACTAAGGAATTGCGCTGAATGGGCCAATTTGCCAAAATGTTGAAGTATCGCTTTAAAGGTTATTTCACCGGTCTGAACCTGGACCTCATGTGACCCCTGAGCTGAAATGTGTTTGACCCCGGCTGGACTTCGTGTCGGAGCAGAGATGTGAGTGAAGCGCTGCAGGTCCAACAGTAACGCTGAAGCTGGATCCAGTCAGGAAAGACAGATAATGATCATCTTCAAACTGTTCAACTGTTTATTCTACCAAAGGTGAAATAAGGTTTCTTAACTTAGCTTTTTTCTTATTGTTGCTTTTTTTCCGATTGGAAAATGCTTCTAGAATTTCCCAGTTTGGGATTAAAAAGTATCACTCTGCTCTTCATTTGGCTTCATTCGAGCATTTGGATGTGATATAATTTGGCATTGGTTTGAGTGCTATGTTTTATGTGTTAAAAACACACTTAATCTGATTTTAAAGCATTTGGATGTTCGGGAGACCTCGGGCTCATGCTTGGTTTCTTCATCAGGTCCTGTGTTTTGACTAATCCAGTACCTGGACCTGCAGTGACAGAATACATGAGCCGAATGCTTTTGGGTTGGATTCATGTGGCTGCTCTTGGTTCTGGGAGGAGATACGGGAATGATACTGGGAGTTAAATATCCTCACAGCACCACACGCAGAGTTATTGGAAAAGTCCCTCGATTTTTCATATTTTCATTGTAAACACATTTAAATACTTGGAAGACCTGTGGAGCTGCGCTGCACAGTGATCTGCTACCGAGAAGATCTGCATGCTCAATGATTAAAGTCTGCAGTAAAACACAAAAGCGAGGAGATGGTGTGTGTTTTCAGGTTTCTATTTAATGTTTTAACTTCTACTGTAGAGCATAGCCTCTCGTCCAGGCAGGCGGGTTTCTGATGGGTCTCCTTGGCTGGTTGGACCCTGGTTGTTCGTGGCTCTCAGGTTGGGAACTTGCCGCTACTCGCAGCTGCATTGAAGACGGCTGTAACAGGGTCAGCATTTACCTCCCAGCCTGCAGGAGAGACGAGAGTCTGTAACCCAGGAAGTTCAGTGCAGTCTGACAGAAGAGACCCTTCCTCTCCTGTGTGTCACTGTGTGGTTGTCGTCACCTGGTGGCTGTGGTGTGTATGGGGTGTCTTCTCGGAGCTCTCCAGAGTCTCTTTCTGTCTTCTGCAGGTTTGGAATCTCCAGGGTCTCCTCCTCATCTCCTCTCATCTGGACGACTGAGTGACTTGGGGTTTTCGGTTTGTTTGAATTTCGATGCTGGTGAATTATCGGAGGTGTCTCCTGTCATTACTCGTCCAAACTGACAGCTTTTTTTTTTTTCCATTCTTACAAAAAGATGTGCCTCCATGTCCCTGTGAAACTTCCCCTCCCCTTATTTCACGGTCCTGGTTGAGCGAGATCAGTGGTTTGATGGGAGCAGACATCCTGCAGGATGCTTGACATGTCTGAGACGCTCCTGGGGACGGGGTCTGGTGATGAGACGTCTGCTCAGCGGGCATTACTGGATGATGCATTCAGTCGCAGTTTGAAAACTCAGAATAATCAGCCTCATTGCCAAGAATCATGGCAAATCTTTGAAAAGCTGCATTGAGTGTGAAGGTTTTACGTTCCTGCACTAGCTTAACTCCCTCACTCCTGGCTTCTCATCACTTCATCAACTGAAACTAAATGCTGACATTTGATTATAAATTCTCACAGTTTAATGGAAAAGTTTCGTTTTTTTAAATGGTCCTTGCAGATTTGCCTGAAGCTGCAAGAACTTCCTGGAAAAAGTCCTGGAGCCTCTTTCCAGAAGTTTCTGAAATTAATATAAGAATATGTTAATGCTGAGGCCCTGATGAGCTGCAAATTAAAGAAGGCCTCAAACTATGAACTACAGGCCATAATTAATGTCTGCCTTCAGCAGGGCAGAAAAGGTCACTCCATATTTCATACTGCCTCTGCAGACTCTGGAACTCTCTCTGAATGATATCAACTGAAGTGTTGGAAGAAAAGGTGAGATGGTGGAGGAGTGGTTCGCACTACACATCTTCGGTTTGATTCCGCGATCCGCAACAGAAAATACGTACATGTTAATAAATTGCTCTAAATCCCAATTTTGTGCAGCAGCGTTTTGAAAATGTCTTTTTCCACAGAAATGGTAGAAAGTTGAAGAGGATGTAGTTAGCATGTTTTACCACTAGTTGGTGCTGTTGGCTGTCTTTGTTTTAAAACTTCACACACGCTGCAGAGAACAATACACTCTAAACGTTAACAGTGGAGAACACAGACATCCATATGGACAGAACACCAGGCTGGATTGTTATCATGGTGACTGTCACCTCTAAAGCTAGCAGGTCCAGGAGGATCTGGACTGTAGGAAACACTGTTCTTATTATCCGTCTGCTGAGCAGAAGAAATATTCAGTGTAGCTGTGGTTCGCATGCGCCGTAGCAGCTTTTCAGAAAAGTTGCACTTTGTCCCATTTCCAGGAGACTGAGTCGGGGTGTTTTCAAAAACTTGGTTTTTCATTGGCTCCCTAACAGGTCCCCAAAACACTATAAAGGCTTCATGTTTTCCCTGGAAGATGTTGTGTAAACGGAGCCTCAGACTCTGTCACTCGCTCGGTAGAGATTGAGCATTTTTTCGAAAAGTTGTTTTTTCTGTTTTCCTGAAGTTGGTACATTTTTAAAAGTTGCGTTTTGCCCGTTTGAACGGAAAAAGAAAATTTTCAAAAGTTGAGTTTCAGTGGAGTCTGGCTCCATTGGCATGTAACACAATGACAGTTTGATGTTTCACTGGAAAACGTCTTGTGTTAATGGGGTAATAACTGCATTTTTTTAAATTTTAAATTTGATACTCGGTTGTTGACTTTTCTTGTTGCTCTCCTGTGAAGTTAGAAAAACTGGCGCGTTGTGCAGCTCCACATCAGCGTCTGAAATCCAAACGCAGCTGGTCTCATCCGGGATGCTGAGTGAGCTCCATACACGCATCGCTATTCAGAATCAGAATCAGATTTTCTCGCCAAGCGCGGTCACCCATACGAGGAGTTTGTTGTGGTTTTCCGCATGTCGAACTCTAAAAAATCCAAAAGTTTAGCTTTGGAAACTGTCGGAGGGTTTAGAATACTTCATTGCTGGAACTCCGCACAGCCTGAAACCTACTTCTGGAGTACGTCCAAACTTCTGCCAGAGTTTGATCTAATGAAACACTTCAGCTGTTTTTTTTTAAAATTTTTTTTTTTTTAAAGAAACGAGGAGAGCTGGCTCCTTCATCCAACATGGCGGGACCGCTGGAGTGGACTCCTGCAGAGACGATGGCTCCTGATGAGACGGACGCGAAGGCTGAGTTTGGGGATTGAAGGAGGCGGTCCTTGTGTTACTCACAGAGCTGAAGGAAAGCTGTCTTTTCCTCTTTAATGCTCATGAGACATCCTCTCATTTAATGCCATTTCTCCACCGTCCACAG
>NC_043754.1:25181741-25197420 GCF_902148845.1 Salarias fasciatus
GCGTCCTGTCACACGTGGGCGTCGCCGAGTCGTGGCGGCGGCGGCTTCCTGGACCGAGTGCGGGAGGTGTGGGACGAGCAGTGGGGCGTCTCAGCCGGACAGGCCGGAGTCCTCCTGCAGGAGTGAAGTCCTCCGACTGCCCCCCGCCCTCCTCCAGCGTGCGCTCCTCAGGTAGACCCTCAGGAGGCCGCCGGCTCGCCGGGTGTGGCGCCGCGGCGGCGGGGCGGGGCTGATGACCGTGTGCTGCTGTGCAGGTCCTGCTGTACTCGTCCCTCCATGTGACCCTGGGCGTCCTGGGCTGGCTGCAGGGGGGCGGGGCCCGGCTGCTGGGAGCTGTGGGCGGCGCTGAGCTGGACCCGGGAGGCGGGGCTCTTCAGCGTGTCTGCAGAGCTCTGCAGGATGCTCTTCCCTCACGGTCCGTCTCAAGCCGCAGTCTGGACCCGGACCCTGGTCCTGACGAGGCTCGATGGGATCTGTTGGTCTTCCCTCCAGGCGATGTGAGAGTTTGTTCCACTCAGGATCTGAGGCGGCTTCAGCTGGAGGAGGAGGAGGAGGAAGCTGAGGCGGCCGCCGGCAGCTGCAGGCCTTCGTCCTTTACCACCGTCTGTATGAGGACTGGTGGGCCGGCTCTGCGGGACCCGGCGGTCCCGGAGTGCCGAACGGAGAGTGGACAGGGTCGACGGGGTCCCGGACGCCTCGCTGCTGCTGTCCGAGCCTCACGCTTCGCTCCAGTCCTCCCAGAGGGCCGTGCGGCAGATCCAGGAGCGTCTGAGCAGCATGGTGACGCAGCACAGCCGGGCGCGGGGCCGGGAGGACCGGAACGCCGTCCGGAGAACCTGGCTCCGCCCCGGACTCCGCCGGCGCTGGGGAACGGTGAGACCCTCCAGAGATCAACTCCCGGGATTCCTGGAGGAACAGCTGCAGGACGCGCTCATTGCTCTGTGGTGTTTGTTCCTCAGCCCTGCGGACCAGGACCAGGACCAGGCCAGGACCAGGACTCGCTGCTGTCGCTGTCCTCCAGCATGGCCGAGCACCAGCAGCGGCTGGCCGACCTCCCGCACTCCGTCAAGGTAACGGTAACCTCACCCGGCCGCTGGAGGCCGCTCTCCCGGCCGCTGACCGCTCTCCCTCTCCAGATGTTCGCTCGTCCAGACGTGATGGAGTGCTGCCTGCTGCTTCTGCACCGCAGCAAGTCTTCGCCGCCTCTTTCCGACGACCTCCAGCGGCGGGCCAGAGACATGCTGCGCCGATACGGAAACACTCCGTCCGTCCAGAAAGCCTCCCGGAGATTCCTCACCTGACGCCAAAACTCCACCTGTACAGATTTTTGTTGAATAAAAACTCAGAAAGTCTTGACGTGTCTCCTCTTTGAGTTTAAATCATTTTTGCTTCAGAACTGCCAGAATTCGGTCATGTGACTCCTGAGCTCAGACTAAACCTAAACATGGAGTTCCACAGGGTTCTGTATTGGGACCTTACTTTCTTTGTAATTACACCAGCTTCCTGTACAGCTTAACCTCCACTGTCAGGCAGATTAAACACAAATCTATGAAACCAGTGACTCTTATGAAAACTCATCTTTAAACCCTGAAATAAGCAAAACAGTTCTGCGTTTCACAAAGGGAGCTAACTCCTGTGTAGTTTGTATTTTACCAAGATGATAAAACTGTCTTCCTGTTCTGTATCAGAATACTTCAGTGCTGAGTATTTCTGTACTTTGAAATACTTTGGCAGTGAAACGCCGCAATGACGTCAAACCATCAAGGACGTGGTGAGGTCAGAAGGTCACCTGTCGGGGGGGAAAGAGGGGGTACATGTGAAGTGAACACCCCCTTCCTGAAAGCCCCCAGAGCTCGGTTCACATGATCTGCTTCGGAGTAACTCCAGAGGGTCTTTGAGTGAAGGAAAAAAAAGATCACACTCTTCCATTTTCACATTGAAAATACAAAACAATTTAATATACAACAGTTTTAAAACATGTCGGATGTAAAAACAACGGCAACGACGAGACGTGTGAGCTGGACTGTTTGGGTGAGCGACGGTCGCCCTGGCGCAGCTCCAGGCCGCTGCTAAAACTTTCTGGAAGTTCGGGGGGAAAAAAAAAAAAAAAAAAAAAAAAAGAGCTAAAACATTTTTATTTTCATCAAAATTATACATTGGAATTTACAGGCCCTTCCAGCATCAACGTAAAAGAGAGAGAGAGAGAGAGAGAGAGAGTGAGGAAGAGAGAGAGACAGAGAGGAGGATCTGAGCGGCGGTCTAAAAGGGGCAGCTGGTCCTGCCGTCCAGACCAGGCTTCAGATCATCCGGCCGTCGATTCAGTAAAACAACTAAAAAGAGGAGCGGTCCGTTGTCTCTGCAGGGGGGGGGAGGGGGGCTGCTGTCAGGTTTTAAAACAAGTGTTTCGTCCACTTGAAGATGAAGACGGTGAAGATCAGTTTGTTGTTGGTCTCCTCGGCGCCCGAGCTGGAGATACCGTTCTGCGGCTGGCTGGAGCCCGAGCCCAGGCCGTACAGCCTCCCGCAGTACTTCGCGTCGTCGATGTTGTCCTCGAAGAAGAGCTGCGGACGGAGAGGACGGCGGATGAGGACGGGGGACAGACCCGACGGCGAGCGAGAGCCGGAGCGGCCCGCGGCGTTTACCTCCTTCATCCTGAAGAACGCCATGCCCGTGAGCAGTCGGAGCCGGCCTGGTGCTGCCGGCCGATCCTCTTCAGCTCCAGCTGGTCGGCCACCTCCTGCAGGCCTCCCTGCAGACACAGCACAGGTCAGAGAGCGCCCGGCGGCGAGCGGAGGGCGCGCCCCGCCGTGGAGCCGGCCGCTCTACCTTCAGGTTCTTGCAGCTCTTCATCAGGTACTTCACGTCGTAGATGGCGGGGAAGAACAGGTTGAGGATCTGGAAGAAGTCGTGCTCCCTCGGGCAGCCGGGCGTCCGTCAGGAGCTTCACCAGGTAGCCGAAGTCGTAACCGCTGCAGGGCAGAGAGGAGGATTCAGCTCAGGACACAGCAGCGGGTCAGCTGAGGGTCAGGGGGGGTCAGGAGGGTCAGCGCTCTGCCCCGACCTGTGGAAGGACAGCCACTTGACGTTTTCACACAGCACCACCCGGACGTCATGAGCAGCTCGGCGAAGTACAGCGTGTCGATTCCCTCCTCGTGCTTCTTGAACTGCAGGCCCGAGTTCTGCAGCAGGTCTATGGAGTCCTGCGAGTACATGTCTTCTCTGGGGGGCGAGAGCAGAGCCATCAGAGCCATCAGCGCCACCGGCCACATCCCCGCCACACGCTGCCGCCCAGCACCTACGTCAGGTTGAACTTGAAGTTGAACTGCCAGGTGGTGGTGCCCGGAGGGTAATCCCCGTCCTCGTTCATGAAGGTCAGGCCCAGCTGGATGATCTTCAGCAGGTCCACGTTGCAGCGCAGCAGCTGGTACTGGTAGTCCACCGTGCTGCGGAACTCTCCGATGGGCCGGACCACCACGCCGGGGAACTCTGTGTCCTGCAGAGAGGCCGGCGGTGTGATCACTGTGGAAATGAAGCGACAGCAGGGGAACCACAGCCCTCCTCTCCTCTTTACCATGGCGATGTAATTGTAACTCTGAATGATCTGCCGGATCTTCCTCATCTCCTCTCCACATTGCTGGCCCAGACCTCACAGATTATCTGACTGGAATCTGTAAGTGCGGCTGGCATGTTGGCAGGTCGGGTGAAGAGCTGGAAGCCCAACGCTCCTGCTGATGACCGGGCGGCGCGATGAACCAAACAACACTGGAAACACACAACAAGAAGGACGTCAACGAATTTCAACGTACCTGCAGTCTGAATAACATCACAGGGAGGGAAATGAACCCGAACGTTCTCCAGATACCAACTAAAGCAGCACATCAAGTACAAAAACACACAGTCGGCTGGATCCTCGGTAGATGAAAGGTGTGTGGGTGTGTGTGTGTGTGTGTGTGTGTGTGTGTGTTATAATATATATTGTCACAGCTTGATTACTTCAAGTCAATAACATTAAAACGAAACACAAGAAGGAAGAGAAGAGAGTCTCCCTGATGACTGGAATCAAAGGTTGTTCATGCTAAACATGTTGGACAGATTCTTTATAGAAGTGAAGAAATACAGCTGCAGTGAGGAGGAGTGAGGACGGGAGGGGACAGCAGAGGACAGCAGAGGACAGGAGGAAGGGGGACTGTTGGGGCTCTGGGCCTGCAGCAGTAACAGGGAAAAAATAAAGAAACAGTCCAACACGGTGAAAGGAGCTGCTTTAAGTCCATCTGAACACAAACTGACCACCCGCTGGATTAGGCCTCACTACTCTCTGAATTTAAAGCATTAAACAACAGTACCAATCATTTTGACTATAAGTCATATTTTATTGTTGTCTATTGCTTTCTGTCCTTTTCTTTCCACTCCGGTTCAGTCGGATGACCTCACCAATAGATCAATAATAACTCAAAGCTTGCTGCAGAAAGTGAAGTATCATTATCTACTCCTTTTCACTGGCCACTCCAGCTTAGTGGATGTTCTCCTCCTGTTCGTTGGATAAACTGTGTGAAACAGCACATGCACGATAACATCAACCTGCCCGAACTGGCAATCAGCTGTGAATCAAACCAGGATTTTCCATCGATTCAACATGTCTGTCACAATCTGAAGGCAAAAATATTCAGGTGAGACTCTGTTTAAGGTCTTTCGGCACCTTTGTCTCCATCAAGTTCATTCTGTACTTTATGCAAACAGTCTAAAGAAGCGTACGCACGACCTGCACGTGGCGGCCAGATCACTGATCAATTTCAGTAGTTTTCACTACTTTCAAGTCTCGTTATTATGGTTTTATTACAAAGAACATGGATGTATGACCTACTGCAGCGGCTCCTCCACATGTTCTGCCTCAAAATGTGACTCCAGTCCGAGATCTGTTCACTTCTGTGGTTTGAAGTGGTCTGGAGCTACAACTGTGTTTTGAGTTGGTCCTTTTAACATCATCAACTCTTAGAACAATGAACCCATCTCTCAATGCAACGCTGTACAACATTTCAAAAACAAGCAAATATTTAAAGTAGACACTATATTTAACACCCCCAACAATCTAATGCAGTGAATTACACACATTTCCGAATATCAATCTTATTCTGTTTTTTTAAATAATCCAAAAGCACGTTGATATTTACTTCAATTTAGATAAAGTCTTTGTTATTACCACTTCACTTTCACTGCTGTGGGTGTGCTGGAGGACTGCTTATTATCCCAGGTTATCAAAAATAACGCCACAGAGATAACAAGGATGTGAACGTTACAGCTGTAGCTCAATTTAACATTTTTTACTCTTTATTGGGTGCGCAGTTGAAAACAACGAGGGACTTAGCACTTAGCTTAGCGCAAACAGCTAACAGGCTAACCACCACAATACGGAGACAGCGAGTCCCGCAGAGTTAAAAAACCCATCGATCCGGTTCTTCTTGTCCCGACAGAGCTCCGGGACCTGAAAACACTTTGAAAAGCGAGAGGAGGGAATAAAAAGAGAAGTTTTACCGGAGACGAAACCAGCCGGTTTGCGGCTTCTCTTCTTCTTCGCTTCCTTTCCGGGCACGCTTTTTCTTCTTCGTTTTGTTTTATTGGTGACGGTATAAATGTCCACACCGCCACCTTATGGGCGGCGGCGGGAACTACAGTTCAAGTATGGAATCCAGTAGACTTGAAATACTTCCAAAAAACTGCAAAATGCACAATAATTCAGCGTTACATTCAGCCTGATGATGAGAGAAAGAGAAATATTACAAGTCATATTGATTTTTATGCTCTTTAGATCTATTTTTTCTTATGTTGGGCTTCTGTTTGTAAATATTTTCGACATTTTTTGTTTATTCCATATCATTTATTGCATTAGGTTAAAAAAAATAAAAATATTTGCATGAGAGTGAAACATTAAATTGATCCAAAACAGTGATTCAAAAAGTGCAGTGTCTGGTTTTTTAATGTCCGTTCCTGGTGTTTATTCATATAAAAATGTTCTGGATGTGCTCATACTTAATGCAAACAGATGTCAAGTTGAACATTTCAGATGAATTTGGTTCAAACAGATTACATATACTCACTAGAAGCACATCACAACTTTGTGGGTGTAAATTGTGTGTTTTTGCATGAGTCTGTAAGCCTTTAATAATAAATAAATCATTTTCAAAATGAAATTAATATGGGAGAAGTATTCACAGACGCATCCTGGACATTTCTTCATTCCAGCAGATCTTCAGTTATTTTAACCCTTTTTCTCATTTGGTGATCAGACTAGATCTCTCTTTTATTGTCTCACTTCAGACCCAGAGGTGTTTGTTTTGTGATTTTCAAAAAAAAAGTTTTGAAAACCCAGATTGTTTAATGAAAAACTTTCATATAATCAGTGTAGAACACATTTTTATTTCATTAAAAAGAAAATAATTGTGGTTGCACTGTCATTAACATCAATTCACCATCTGCAATCGACACTGAATATATCTATAGTTGCAAACAGGGGATTTAAAAAGTCCACATTTTTATTTCAGTTAAATGTTGCTGCCTCATGATCCGTGAATGTGTTGGATTTGAAATAAATGATCATTATTACAGATTTAGTCCTTTCTAATCATTTCTACCATTCACACTGAGCACAATGAGAATGTTTAAGTAAACGTGCTGCAACTTCAAAACGATTAAATCCCGTTCAGTCTGTCCTTCAGATGCTCTTTGAGGATCAGAAATGGAGAAACGACTGATTTGGGTTTGATTGTCAGGAAAAACACAGACCGAAGCGCTGAAGTCAAAACTCCAACAAGACCTTTATATGAAAGCTTTAATCAAAACAGTCTCCAAAAATAAGACTCCACAACACACAGCTGTCAGCGTTTGGTTATACTGATGGCAGGAGGAAACACCTGAGGTTACACTGCGGTTCTAAACTCGAGGCCCGGGGCCCTGGGAGGAGACACGGCCTGCTGCTGCTTCTGAGGATGAGCGGCTTCGCTTCGGCACAGGACGAAGCTTCTGTTGTTTGAAAAGTAGCGACGAGGAGGAGATGAAGACAGAACACACTCTTCACCACCAGGCTGATGGCTTCATCTGGGGTTCAGGGCCAGAGGCCTGAGGTCTGACGTCTCATCTGACTGACGTGAGCACAAAGTACAACATCAGGCTGCACATCTGGAAACATCCTGGAAGCTCCGAGATGATTCAGACCAGAAGCCTCCAGGAGCTCAACACAAACACTTTCCTTTTCTTTTCTCAATATTTTCATTCCTACCATTAATTCTTTTAAAAAGCTCCAACAGGAAGACAACTGAGCTGTGCGTAACTTAACTTGTAAAATCACAACATGAACCCAAGCAGAGCAGCTTTAAGCTCGATCTCCATCAACAGGTTTCCTGAAGTGATCCATGGAATTAGAAGGGAATTGATGAGGCTTCATGATGTGTTGCGGTCTGCAGGAGCAGATTCCACGTCAGACTCTCTTCCTGGTGGACTTCTTGTCAGTATTCTCCAGACGTGTGGCGTGAGCTCCGGTTCAGTCCAGCTGTGCTGGACAGCCTCCTCCAGTCTGGACATCAGAGGCAGGGGATCGAACCGCAGATCTGCAGGAGGAGCTGGGGCTGAACCCCGTCAGGACTGCTGGTCGGCCTCGGCCGTCCTCTGGATGTGGGCGATCTCCAGGATGGGCCGGAGCAGCTGGAAGGCGTCCTGGACGTACGACGCGCTGTTGGACGCCTGCCAGGAAACGCCACAAACTTTACTCACAAACACTCCTCCACTGGACTTCATACTGAACGACTGGCGGATTGGAGCCTGCTGTGTTCCGGGTCCGGCCCGCGGGCCTCATGTATGACACCGGTTAAAGTGACAGAAATGTGATGTGGCGCAGCGGCGAGAAACAGACCTCCAGGAAGACTCCGGTGATGAGCGGGTTGAGGACGTCGGCCTTCTCCCTGGACTGAACACAGAGGAGAGAGGGATGACCGACCTGCTGGGCGTGTGTGTGTGTGTGTGTGTGTGTGTATGTACGGGTTTTTCTATGCTTGTGGGGACCAAATGTCCCCACAAGGATAGGAAAACCTGCACGATGTGCCTTGTGGGGACATTTTTTCCGGTCCTAATGAGGAAACAGTGTTTCTTGACCATGTTAATGAAAAAAGTAAAAGGTTAAAAACATTTCTTTAGGGTTCGGCTGTGTTGTGGCCTGGGTTAGGGTTAGGGTCAGGGTCAGGGTAGGGTCAGGGTCAGGGTCAGGGTCAGGGTTAGGAGTTAGACATGAATGGGAGTCAATGGAAGGTCCCCAAAGGATAGAAATACAAGACTGTGTGTGTGTGTGTGTGTGTGTGTGTGTGTGTGTGTGTGTGTGGAGTGGCGCTGTCACCCCGGCCGCCGTCAGGCAGGACGTGAACTTCCTGGACAGCAGGGAGATTTCTTTACACAGCAGCACGGTCAACCTGAGTCAGAGAGACACCCGGTCAGCGCCTCCCCGCCGCCGCGCCTCCGCCGCTCCCGCCGCCCACCACCACGCCGCCTCCCCATCGCCGCCGCCGCTCCTCTTACCGCGTCAGGACAGCTGCGTCGGCGCTGCCGCCGCCGCCGGCGAACAGGGTGGTCTCAGCCAGCTTGTGGAAGAGCTCGATGGACCGAGCCGTCAGCTCCGCCAGACTCCTGATGGCCGCGGCGTGAACCTCCTGAACACACACACACACACACACACACACACTCCTGAAAGCCACAGACGGGCAGCCACATGAAGTGAACCCCATTCACACACATCCAGGCCGTTCAGGACACACTCCACTCTCAGGTCTGCGGTCCGGACGCGCCGGAGCGTCAGCGTCTGTCCCACACACACCGTTTAAGTAGTGAGTGTGTGTGGTAAAAAGCACGTACGTCCACAGAGTGTGTCCTGCTCCTCCTCCTGCTCCTCTTCGTCCTGCCGGCTCATGGCGGCGATCAGGCTGCAGCTGCTCCTGCAGGCCTGAGGGACGAGGAGGAAACACACCGTCAGCGTCGGCGCAGACGGACGGACGGCCTGGACGCTGCAGCTCTCCACCTCCCGTACCGTGCTGAGCTTGGCGGCCGTGGCGGAGACTCTCAGACCCTCCATGGCCTCCAGCAGCTCCTTCTCGAACTCCGAGCCGTGCGTCTGCAGGTCAAACCACAGTGAGCCGCTCGCCGCCCGCCGCCGGCGTCCTGCTCAGAGGACAGTTTCTCACCTTTCTTCTCGTCCACGTCCTCCTCATCGAAGTCCGCGAGGGAGAAGGAGTCCCTGATCCGTCCAGCTCGTCTCTCAGCTGCAGCAGCTCGTCCCCGGACAGCGTGGTCAGCACCGACTTCACCTGCAGAGACAGCAGCCGTCGGCCATGTTGGCGCCGCGCTCCTCAGAGCAAACGGCCTCGTACCTTCGACTCGCTCTCCCGGGAGAGCAGCTCCAGAGCTTCCAGGTGCGACAGGCCCTGAAACTCATCGAACAGCACGCCGTAGTGAGCCACCGCCTTCCTGTCCGGGCGGGACGCGTCCGTCTCCGCCGTCTGCAGCTCCTCACGCTCCTTGGCCTCCCTCAGGACCTGTGGGTCCGGGACAGACGCGGCGTGAGACGGAGAAGGCTCCGGGGGAGGGGGGGAGCGGGGCGAGGATCACCTGGGACAGCGTGGCGTTCCGGACCATCAGGCCTTTGGTCTTCTTGAAGCCCGGGTCGCTCTCTGCGATCACGTCCATGGTCTTCTTGCCGATGAACTCCAGCGCGTCCAGGCCGCCCGTGATCACCGTCTTGCCCTGCGAGGCGAGCCCGGCGGCGTGAGTCGACGCTGCGTTCAGGGACGGCGGCGTTCTGGATGCGGCCTGTACTCACGGTGCTCTGGACGACGCTGCTGAGGGAGGAGAACATCCCCATGGCGCCGTGGGCGGCGCCGTCCGGCTCGCCGCTGGCCTCAGCGGGAGAACCTGAAGACAGGACACGTCCGTCTCAGAGAGGCTGCGGCGTCCGCTCCGCTGGCGTTGACGCCTCCGGTCACTCACCGGCCTGCTGCTGCTCGTCCTGCACCTGCGCCGACAGCTCGGTGGGACTGGGGATTCCCAGGGACGTCTCGGCCTTCTCGATCACCTGAGTCAGTCCTTGACCTGGACACAGCAGACAGGTTGGACAGCGGCACATAACGGCGGTCCCTGCAGGGTGCGGCAGCTGGTGAACACTGACCCACGGTGGCGACGGTGGCCGTCGCTGTGGACAGGATGGATTTGCCCCAGCTGCCCCAGTACCCCCACCCGCCCGGGGCCACCGTGGACTCACTGGACGTCTGTGGGAGGAAATGAAAGGACGGAGCAATAAAGACAGCAGCCGTTATCTTCGTCCACTAAAAGCAGCAGCTCAGCTTTAAGAGTCAATATGTACCGACTGAAGATAACCTTATCAGCAGCGCTGCTGAAAACCCAGCCTCCTTCACACAACAACCACCAGAGAACAGTTCCATTTTCACACAGAGGACGACTGCTTTCAAATCTGAGATCTGTTTTCAGTGAAAAACACTTGAAGGGTGCAAACGGGACCTCGCTGTGTTACTAGAGGTGGAAGATGCTCTATAATCTGGATGTCAGAGGGAGGAAGTTATAGCCAGATCAATATGCCGTATTGGTTGTCCTCCTCACCGCTGCTGCTGCTCCTCTGTTTTCGGCGTCTCCGGCTCTTCAGCGGCAGGTTTGGGTTCCGGTCTCCTCCGGGCCCTCCTCGTCGGAGCCACGTCGGTCGAGACGTCAGGTGTGGTGGGGGGCGAGGAGCGGTCCGGGCTCTCAGAGGGAGGGACCTCCACCCCCGCATCCTCAGCCGGGGGGCTGGAAGCTTCACTGTCTGCCATCTTTTCAAATGTCACGGTGCATGCCTGCAGATTACAGAGGATTAAAAGGTGTTCCACACTTGGCTGATATTCTAACAGCAATACCCACTAATAACGGGTGGAATCACAGTATCAACCAGGGAAGGTGATGATCACAGCGCTTGGTATTCATACCTGCTGCTTCTTCATTAACCGTCTGTCTCACTACAACCTCCACATCTGTAAACCTAGAAAGCTTACTGGCCACCAGTGGTTCTAAACCTGATCAGAGGTTGTCAGTGTTCTGCTTACCGAAATAAATATATACTACACACTGATTTAGGTATATTCATAAAATTAGAATTGTGGAGGACAGTAGTTTTAGAGAATAAACTGAGGAATTCAGACACTTCATGCATGTTTATGAACCTGTTGAAAGGACACAACCAGAGATTATAACATGTGAACCAATCACAGCACTGAAACCAACAGAACAACAGGGACCCACGCTGAATGCTGTGACTATTATTGTTATAAACAGATGTTTGTAGACATTACGAAGTAATGATCAACAACTACTTCTCCGTGTGTATGATAGCAGTCTGCTCACAGAACTGCTGGCTGTGTTTAAAGCATTTTCAAAGTGTATTTTAAAGAATAAGTATTTCTATTTGCTCTACAGTCACCTTTCCTCCAGGGCAGCTGTTCGATGCTAACAGCTAGCGACTCTTCTCTGCGACTTTTCCTTCAATTTGCAGCTCTCTGTTCAGTGTCAGCTTTGTATTTCAGCTCCGTCGCGTTAACCTCTCCCGAGTTCAACACTAAAACCTACAAAAACCCCGGTTTTCTGCCTCTTTTGTGTCAGAGATTAGCCACGTCACATTTGTTTTGACCTAGCTAACGGAGCTAACCGGAAGACGGTGACAGCCTCTTCACAATAAGAACACTCATGTGCTCATACACTCGTTAACGTCACTGAAATTAACATTCTTATAAACATTTTTGTACAAAACCAAATAGACAAGTTTGAAAAGTTTTATTGGTGTTTTAGAAACCTACTCGAACTCAGACTCACAGATTTGTCTATTTAATTTTGAAAATTCCCACGCGACTAAAACCGGAAATGGAAAATGATTAAAATCCCTGAAATGTTGCAGTTGTTTTTTAGACGCAATTAGATTTAAAGAAAACACTAAACATCATAGCATTTTCAGTTTTAATTTAAAAAAATCTTTAATTAAATCAATCAATTAATTATTTATTACTTATTATTTAATTACTTATTATGCATTTGCACATTTCCTCACTTGTTTGTGTTCTTCGACCTCTGTAATGGTAAATCTCTCCCTGGTGAGATAAGTAAGTATTCTATTCTATTCTATTCTCTATTCTATTCTATTCTATTTATACCAAAACGAGGACTGAAACTATGTAAACAGATTTTAAAATCTCATGTAAATAAGTCTCGATGCATCTCAGATTTACTGCTAGAATATGGGATATTCAGCGTTGGCCCACTACGAATAAATAGAGTAGAAATTAAAACAGTTGAATAAGCACTATTAAATACTGAATACAAAGCTAAGCAGTGGCTTTTATAAACATATTCGAAAGAAGACCCTGTATTGCACTTTCGTGGGTGAAAAAAGAAAGAAAGGAAGAAAATGTTCCACATCAGGAGTCACGTGGCTCTTTATCACCTGTGCAACAGTTAGCCCCGCCCCCCGACTCACCTGCTCCAGGAAGAGAACTGATTGTGTCGCCTGTACATCTCCCTATGAAGGAGAAATGAGCCAAACGTCGCAGTTTCATTGAAGTAAAACATCGTTTCGTGTGGATTTAGTTGCTTTTGGCCGCAGGTGAGAATCACTCTTCACAGAAACCTTGATATTGTGCAGTAAGTCTTTGGTTTTAAAGCTTTAATTATGATAAATGTACATTTCAACATATCCAGCAGGTATAAATGCAGAGTTTAAATCTCAATATTGTATTATCTTGCACTGTCTTCTCTATATTACAGCTGTTTAATTTGAATTAAGACAGTTCTATAGGTTTTACCTTGACAGTGGCCTGGTGACTGATTTTAATTCAGCATTATGCAAGAATTCAAGTGATCTTTCCAGAAATGTAACTCATGAACAGTAATCTGTAGTAGATGTCTTCACTGGACGTGGTTTGTGTTGTTTGTCACTGTTTATGTATATATCTTTGCTTATATCTGATGATGAATTTTTTTTTGTGTGAAGTCGTGATTTCAAATCAAAAAATAATGAAAGAAAGGGATTCTTCACTGGATATATGACTTGTTTTCCTGCTTTCACTAGTCTGCTGGAATAAGAAACCCGCAGGATTTCTAAAGTGTTGAGCAAAACGAATTAAATCAATAATGAAAAGCAGTTATTTAGGAACACAAGTGACTCTTCTTCAGCCTTATGAACAAATAATTAAAAAGCCAGTATTTTAGGATTTGTGCACAGCTACTGCATGACAGCGCGCTCTGCTGCGGACGTGGAGCTGTTGACTCGTCCTGTTTTCCAGGTTTGTCTGGTTTCGGCGTGAGCTGAAGACTCCTCCCTCGACATGTCTCTGCGCCTGTCGCACACGGTGCTGCTGCTGCTGCTGCTGCTGCGGACAGCAGAGGGAGGTCACAACAGGTCAGAGGTCGTGACCGGCGCCTGGAACGCCAGCGTCCAGGAGAGCAGCAGCCACGTGGTGGTGAAGGAGGGCTCCAGTGCGCTCATCCAGTGCAACGTGACCGGGGTGCATGGAGATGTGAAGTGGTTCAACTCCAGAGGAGCGCTGCTGGACGAAGAGGCAGGTGAGGAGATGAAGTGGTGAACAGCAGGCGGATGTTTCTGCAGCACCGTCCGGTGTTTCACTGTGAGGGAATTCAAACGACAGTCACTTCAATTTAAGGTGTCCTGAGGTTTGACGGTCCGTGTGAATGACTCCGACTGAGGTGAAAGAATTTCTGACTTTAAATGAGAAAGTTTCATCACGTCTGGAGAGCTTGAGAAAACTCTGACCTGTGTCTTATTTCATTATATCTGACATCTACTGTTCCCATAATGACAGAAATGACAGAAGTTCAGAAAAATAAAGCAGAAAAAAAAACACAGAAACAAACAGTTAATGTATGTAATACGCAGTATGTGATTTAAAGAGACAGACCTACATGTAATCAACTCTACTTTTCCATCTATGGTCTGTTGAAGATTTGGGCAAAAACAAAAATCTTGATTTGTGCTACATTTTGTCAGAAATTGCAATAAATTTGTAGGATTTTAGTTCTTTTCGAGGTAAAATGTTGCAGAAATCAACTAAAATTACCAGTCAGTTTTGATGTGATTCATGCTTTTAGCATAAAGCTTCAAAACAACGTGGAATTAGTTTAAATCTGACTTTCTGTAGAAGCAGGCTCGGAGGAGACTGAGGTGACCGTCTCTCTCCGTGCTGTGGCTGCAGGTGAGAAGTGGCAGATTCCAGAGAAAGGCATCCTGAACATCACGGCCGTCTCCTTCGAGGACCGCGGCCGCTACACCTGTGTGGCGTCCAGCGGCGCCGGCGTCACCACCAACTACACCGTGACTCTGCGGGTGGCGTACACGGACAGCGGGCTGGGCCTGTACTTCGTCATCGTGTGCCTGGCGGCCTTCGCCGTCACCATGGTCCTGAACGTGGCGCGGCTGTGCATGGTCAGCAGCCACCTGAAGGAGACCGAGCGCGCCATCAACGACTTCTTCCGCACCGAGGGCGCCGAGAAGCTGCAGAAGGCCTTCGAGGTCGCCAAGCGGATCCCCATCGTCACCTCGGCCAAGACGCTGGAGCTCGCCAAGGTCACGCAGTTCAAGACGCTGGAGTTGCCCGCCACGTGGAGGAGCTGGCGCGCAGCGTGCCGCTGCCGCCGCTCATCCTCAACTGCCGCATGTTCGCAGAGGAGACGGCAGAGCGGCCCAACCCACCGGGCGACGCGGCGGCGAGCGGGCAGGGCGCCGGCTCGCCGAGCGCCGGCCGCAGGGCGGAGGAACAGGGTCTGCTGGCGGGAGGAAAGCGCGGCGGCGCCGGCGGCGTCGGCGGCGTCGACGTCACGGTGTCGGTCCACACGGTTTCTGAGACGGTTCTCGGCGAGGGAGACGTGGACCTGGGCGATCCAGGGCCCCGGTCACATGACGCCACGACGGGTCCCTGTGAGGCCGCAACGCCGGGGGCGGGACACGGCCCCTGAAGGTGCAAGTTTTGGAAAACTTTTTTGGAAAAATGAAAAAAAAAAAAAACCCTTTTGAAAACAATCCCCTGTGCTCTGACTCCGTCTCCATGGAAACGGGGGGAAGTGAAAGCTTTTGAAAACGCTGACTCCAAATAGACTATAGGAACGCTGCTACTGCACACACACACACACACCACAGCCGTAGTAAACAGTTGTTCTGCACATTTACACGTGTAAACAGGACTTCAAACGGACTTTTCTTGCTCCTCGTCAGCAGTTTACCTCTATTTAAAAGATTGAGACTTGCTCTCAGGGAATCTGACTCTCTGCTGTCCTTCTTTGGTTTGTCTTTTTGTTTGAGGGTTCTCCCTCGCCGCTGCAGCGGCGGATAGAGGAGCTCATTATCCTCCTTCATGTGTCGTTTGCGGCTCTTGTCTTCGCTGCCGGTCTGCCGGCGTCCTCGGATCGAAGTGTTGCAGTGAAACGCCGGAGTTTTCATCACTCCTGTTGAGTTCCCGTCACTCAGGTCATCTCTGCAGGCACCGTCCTGTTTATCAAGGTCTGGCTTTGTTTATAGGTTTGATTTTTGCAGTAAACGGAGGAAAATAGAAAAAAATGCACATCCGTTTTGTTGAAAAGGTGGGAAATAAAGCTGTAAGTTTTA